>NC_142934.1:17091582-17104082 GCF_046866305.1 Octopus bimaculoides | reverse complement strand
ATATATATATATATATATAGAATACTACAGTGAACTGCAGAGAGTGAAAGAGAGAGTGAGAGAGTGAGAGGTAATCAAGCAGACAGAGAGATACATACATGCATATATATATATATATATATATATATATATATATATATATATATATATACATATAACGCACGTACGTACATACATACATGCATACAAAGATGCATGAGTGAATGCATGCATACTACCTACACACGTACATGGACTGATTTGAACGATTCAGCAACTAATTTGAAAGCTGAAACAGTTTGAGTATCTCAAACAAAATTTAATCAACTTTACGAGTTTCCCAAAAGATTTTGCTAATACACACACACACACACACACACACACACACACACACACACATATATATATATATATATATATATATATATACATAAATACATACATATACGCACGTATACTTATACATACGTACATGCGCACAGATACACACACTCACACGCATATGTATATATGCGTGTAATACTTATCCTTATACATATAGTTATATGTAATCCATATATTTGTGTATGTATATATATATATATATATATATATATATATATATATATATATATATATATATATATATATATATATATATATATATATATATACATATATACATATATATGCATATGTGGTCATAGTGACTTTGAAAAGAGTATCTTGCGATAAATGCCTCTGACTCTTCTATACCAGTCTTGCTCTGAACAGCCTCCCCAGGCAGCGGCACCCCTCTCACCCATCAGTATGAAGAGGCTCAATCACACGCTACAGATTAACTACTCCGATACGAGTTAATGCCGACGACATTATATCACATGTTCACGTAACTGACCAGGTTATCCGATGTTAAACGACGCTGATGAAAATGCGCCATTATCATCGTTTTATAGCCTTCGAATAATGCCAACACCCAGTCATGGCGAACAGTCCAATATTGCCAATTGATCGAAAGGGGGACAGGGGCAACGTGGAAGAACACAGCGCACCAGGCGGTGCAGGAATGAAACCCACGACTAGCGATCGTGAGTGCAACAGCCTAACTACCAGTCCACGTGCCTTCATACATACACACATACACACACACACACATATAGTTGTATTCATATATGTATATAAGTATGTGTGTGCGTATATTGATATATGTATATATATGTATATATGTGTAAATATATATACATATATACATACATGCAAGCATTATACTGTGGCCAATCAGAGAGAAATATTCAGTTACTGAAAAAAACATTCAATAAAGATTTGAACTGTTGTGGCCCATAATTCTCTTTCTATCCATTGAAAGACTGTATAAAATGACAGGCATTTACGACTGCCAAGTGTAGTAAATAAATTTAAATTATTTCTGCATTGTTAGCCCAACATCTATAAGTTTATAGTGTTTAACCATCTCTATACCAACCCACCAGAGACATTGATTGGTCTATAACAGAAAACCTCTTTGCAAATATGTTTATACTTAGAATAAAATCTTCGATCGTAATTTTTTAATGATATTTTCTGAACGTCTGCTTATTAATGATAAATTTAGTTATTTTACTAAATCTGGACGAATTATCGATTTAAAAAATTAATTGAAAATTATTGAAACATAAACATTTCATTTAATTAGCAATATGGTCACGAAACTGTTAATCTAACTAGAAAATAATTTTCGTATTTTATATGCGAAAAATATTATTACTTTCGTTATCTAGACACATTTCAGATATGACAGTTATGTCATGAAGATTGCATCACACATGTGGTTCCACGTTCGATTATATTCTTCTGCATCTAAACAAATGTCTTCTAGTATAACTTCGCTTTGACGAATATTTTATCAGTGAAATTTGCGAGATAGACATACGCGTAATTATCCTGCGTATGACTAACATCCTATACTCACTCGGGCGGCGTCCGGTGCGCTCACACCGGCCCTGGAAAATATGTATATATATATATATATATATATATATATATATATATATATATATATATATATATATATATATATATATATATATATATATATATATATATATATATATATATATATATATATACATATATTCGGAGCAAATAATTCACGGCTGATTTCTGTACTTATTATCTGTGTATTTTGGAAATTTACATAACAGTTTTGACTGTTATTTCCAGCATGTTGACATACTTAGTATGGCCTTGATGAATTTTAATTCATATATGTATATGTATATGTGTATATATATATATATATATATATATATATATATATATATATATATATATATCTGTGTATGTGTGTACACATTTATGTATATATGTACGTACGTATGTGTGTGTGTGCGCGGGCGGGGGGCGTTCTTCTCTGTTCCGAAATATCTGAAATCTTCTTGTAAAGAAGGAGCTAGTTTCTAACGCATATATAGAGCTCTTACCTGAGAATATTGATAACAAAAGCAAATTCACATTTTAAAATTGATGAACGTCTTGCATACTATTACTGTTCCACTTACAAATTTTCTTTGTACTATGCGAATTATCTGGTTAATTACATTACTGAAAACCTCAGCTTCCAGTGCACCAGTTATTATTGGTGTAAATGAAATTATAATCTAGATATACTGTAGAAGCTCAAGGTTTGGAAGTAGCTGTCTGAAGTTATCCTTCTCTTTGAGTTTTGAAGAGATATTCACATCAGCAGGACAGCTTGCGTCTATAAAAATGCATTTTTTCTATATATGCATGAATACATATATGTAAGCATGTGTTATTCAATTATATTTCAAGATACAGAAAGAGCCAGTTTGAAACCTAGTCCCAAGGCTCCTTCACTGGAATTTCAACATCAACAGGGTATGTATGTATGTATGTATGTATGTATGTATGTATAAGTGCAGATTTGTATCCTTTGTTTTATGGATGTTTTTTCATTCATATCCTAGCATATCTACACATGCTATATATTCTTAAATTATAAACTTCTGGAAAGTTTTACAGACTTTTACAGTTCCATTGGTGGATTGAATCTGTAGTTTTCGAATCAGCTTTCTCCTGTCTGGTTTTGAGAAGCCTAAATTCTCAAAATTGGTATTTAGGCACTGTGTTACATATCCCAGGGCCCCAATAATTACAGGTATAAACCATAACTTGTAATCTGGATAGATTAACTGCAGATTTCTCAATAGTTCAGCATAAGTGTTCTCTTTTTCACCGATCTTTAGCTTTATGTTAACATTCACTGGGCAGCTGATTTCCACAGCTGTACATAGTTGCTCTTCCCATCCCAAATCATTATGTCAGGTCTATTGTGCTTACATTTTAATTAAGACTTCACAGGTACATTCCACCAGTATTCCTTTTCATTATGAGTGGCTATGGCTTCTGTCATATTGTGGGTTCTTATACTTAATTCTTATGTATATAAGTATGTATGTATGCATGCATGCATGTGTGAATGTATGTATGTTTGCGTATATGTGTGTATGTATGTAATTATTTAATCAAAACTGTTGTTCAAACTTTTATATATCGAAGCTAAGCTGTCATAAGCAAAATATATAATAACGTACTATTGAAGATGTCTTTAGTGTTCTTTCAACCAACACTGAGTGTTACGTCTACTGTAGAGAATTCAGTTATAAGAAAGGCGTTCGTTTATAAAAGTGGGGAACAGCTGTATGTACTGTTCGTCTGCTTTGGGAATTTTCATCTGCAGCTGTGTACCGCCATTAAACATCCACAATCATATTAGTTTTAATTCTACTAATTGTATAGACGAATTCTTGACAGCGTTGGCTATAGAACCAGTATTTCTTAAGAACCTTTGAATATGCTTTATAGCACATTATAATAATGAAACGAAATGCACTACCAAGACATCAGTAATTCAATGTACAAAATCGCCGTTAACAAAGTGTTAAGTATGCAAATTGGACTATCGAATTTACTTTAGCCTCTGACATTTGTATATTTCTCAGTTATTTGTGGATACTTAAAGGTGTATACAGCCCTTGATGTAGACTTCGAAAATAATAGAAATATACATATAACTATCACGCAACATTTTCGTTATGTGCGCACTCAAATTGTACAAACGAAGATTTTGCAATTGTTCAAAGTGTTACCTGAAATATCCTCAAGGTAAGTGTTGTCGTACATTACATTAATGAAATGAAATACCCGTAACAGGCCAATAATGTAATGTTCTATAAACAAAATGTATTCTATATTGTACTTACTAATTCTCGACATTATACGTTTGACATCAGGCAATTTGATTATCGATACTTACAATAAATCCTCTTCTTAGATAAAACCATTATAAAGGAACATTTCCTTCGAGGGAGAAATTTCATCGCTGGCACAGAATAATAGTGACTTGTTAATTCTAATTCGTTTGTAAACTGAACATTGCGTTCTTTCGTTAATATTTCTGGTGTTATAAGATGGCAAGGTGATAGAATGGTTAGCACATAGGGTAAAATTCTTCGCGGCATTTCGTCTGTCCCCACGTTCTAATTTCAAACTCTTCCGAGGTTGAATTTGCCTTTCATCATTGGGGGGGGGCGATAAAATAAGTACCAGTGAAACACTGGGGTCGATGTAATCGACCTACCCTCCAATTGCTGGCTTTGTGCCAAAATTTGAAACCAATATTTCTACAGTTATAATGTTTTGACATCATAACAAGGATGATTTTTAATGTTATTAACTTTCCAAAGATCGAATATTCCTGGTAATATTGTTACATCGAAGCCATCTCTCTGAGAGTAGCAATTGATCACAAATTTGTACGAACGAGTGGCAGAGAACAGTTGATTAAATTGAACGCCGTCTCGTCTCGTATATTACTTTATTAACTCTGGAGAAAGAAGAAAAAGTGTCGAACAGAAGGAGATAAACGGGTGTTACATAATTACTGTTAGATATCTTGTATTGAGACACAGGATTTTATCTTTAACAGAAATAGCCGATATTAACAATTGGTTCTAATATAGGCATAAGACAAGATATTTAACTGGAGATGCTAGTTGATTAGATTGATCCGAGTGGACAGCGTATGGCCTAGTAGTTAAAGGTTTGCACTCACGATCAGGAGATCGTGTTTCAATTCCTGGACTGGGTGGAGCGCTGTGCTTTTCAGCAAAATACTTCATCTCACGTTGCTTTGCAATCACATCGACACGTGACGTGTGGTTCACTTTGTTCCTATTCAGGCAATGCTGATTTCATCACAGCATATACATTTCGTCACTATTTGCAAATCACTTATGCAGGTTGTTCAGCAAGATATTGCAAAACCGACTTTCTCAGTCTACGAGAGGCTACCATCACATGATATCGATCCTGAAAGGATGAAAGATAACGCTAAGATTTTTCGATGGGATTTGAAAAGAGAAGGTTAAGAACGGAAAAAATTCCCTAAAATTTGGACAGATGTTGTAATGATTCTCCCCGACCACTATTTTCATTGTCAGTGGCAATAATTCTTTCTAGCAAAGATGAAAATAAAGTCATAAATTTAGGAGAGGGATCCACTCTATTAAATCAGCTGAAGAAGGCATTTCATTGTATCCACAGGAAGAACGAAACATGAAATCTATATTGGCAAGTTTTATTATTTCTGAACATGAATATATCTTTGGAATAAAAAAGAACGGAAAGCGTTTTGTCCGCCGCTCTACTAGTTTGCCAATTCATGACAAAAAAGGCAGGGAAAATTATATTATGTTAAATTGCCAAATGAGATACGTGCTCAGTGATAAAAGATAAAATATTATGGGATGCCGGTTTGGAATGTAAGAGATGTTGGGTTAGAACAGAAGTACCCAGTGGACCGTATATTGTTACATAGTCACAGACATTAAATCTGCTACCGTTAATGAAATGGAAATTTCACTTCCAGTTACAGACACGGACGTGAACGTTCAATGAATACAGAAATAAAGGTACATATATATATATATATATATATATATATATATATATATATATATATATATATATATATATATATGTACCTTTATTTCGGTATTCATTGAACGTTCACGTCCGTGTCTGTAACTGGAAGTGAAATTTCCATTTCATTAACGGTAGCAGATTTATATACGCATACAAAACATGCAAAAATATTAACGCACTGTTAATTGTGCACGATGGTCTGTCTACACGCACACAAATACCTGGACATATTCATCTGTCTAGTTAGTGATCTATCTATATATGTATATCTATAGTTATCGATCTCCCAGTATATGTGTGTGTGTGTGTGTGTGTGTGTGTGTGTGTGTCCGTCTGTGTGTCTGTTTGTCTGTGTTTCTGTGTATCTGTGTATTTGTGTGCATGTGTTTCTGTCTGCTGTGTGCGTGTGTGTCTGTCTGTGTATGTGTGTTTGTGCGTTTATGTGCGTGTGTGTCTGTCTGTTTGACTCTGTCTGTGCATGTATTTGTAATACGTTACACATGTGTATGGCCTTCGTGTATGTGCATGCATGAGTTTGGCCTACACACAGGTCAAATAGCTACTAGACACGAATATAGACATATCTATACACACGAGCCTAAAAACATACATCTACACAAATATTCACACACAAGCACACACGTACACACATACACACACATATACAGATAGATAGATAGGCAGACAGACAGACAGACAGACAGAACAGATAGATAGATAGATAGATAGATAGATAGATAGATAGATAGATAGATAGATAGATAGATAGATAGATTGACAGAGCTGAGTGAAAATCTTAAATATATGTATGTATATATTAATCAACATACACGTATTATAGATGCATGTATTATACATGCATATATTATCTACACACACACACACAAACAGACACACATATCAATGTATATTTGCACATGTGTACATAAGTATATAAGGATGTGAGAATGTTGGGTGAATATGTGTGTGTGTGTATATATATACATACACACACACACACAAACACACACACACACACACATATATATATACTTATATATATATATATATATATATATATATATATATATACACATGTCATACATTCTACGCGTGTTTCTCCGTTATGTATTATTTGGAACGTAGCAATAGACGTTCAAAGTATATTTCCATGCTGAACCTCAGCACATCGTCCGTTGTGGGTGAGCATCTAAATGCCTAATTCAGTCCCTGCCCCACAAGAGCCATAATGATGAAATGAACGCGTGTTTATTCTTTTTTTCTCTACATTCTCCATAAACCTGATAACAGGTAATGATTCTCAGTATAGAAGTTACAAGTTACTTATCAACCAAAGAGGAAACAGACTGGATTATGATTGGATCATCATAATCTATGTGTAGCTCCAAATATAACTGCAGCAATAGTTCTTCTATTAGTACGCAATTTGCTATTTCTCAATATATCGATATATCTATTTATGCATATATATATATTTGTGTGTGTGTGTGTGTGTGTGTGTGTGTGTACAAAATACATACATAACTACATATGCATATGCGTATGTGTGTATGCTGATGTGTGCGTGTGTGTGTGAATGTGTGTATGCATGCGTGTGCGTTTGTGCGTGTGTATATGTATATATGTATATATATGTATATATATTTGTGTGTATATATATATATATGTGTGTGTGTGTGTGTGTGCATGTGTGTATGTGTGTGTGTGTGTTTGTGTGTATGTATATATATATATATATATATATATGTACAGCTTGAATGAGCAGCAAATGATATGTCATTGTCTTTGACCAATAATCTCGGTTGAGTTGGTTTCAAGTGAAGCAGTTATAAATCCATTATAGAAACTGTGCGGCTGATTCCATTTCAACTGAAGAAATACTGAAACATGGTTATTCTAGGAAACTTTTACCGATAATCATCTAAGCGAAATCAATCTTTACTCACACACACGCACGCAAAGACACAAGCGCGCACACAAACACACACGCATATACACACGCATATACACACGCACGCATATACGCCCATATAAACAAAAACACACGCACATATTGTTAAGCGCCAACAGAAATCCGGAGATGCAAGTCACGCACAGAATTACAATGTTGTGTATATATATGTGTATGTGAGTGTGTATGTATGTATATGTATGCTTGTAGGTATGTCAGTGTGAGTATGTGCTTGCGTGTTTGCGTGTTCGTGTTAGTGTTGTATGTGATGTCTGTTGACTTTATATACAAGATTCCATCCTCTCTGTATCAGCATCCGTTTTATTTTCCAAAACTTTCTTTGGCTTTTCCATACTGCATTTTGATATTAACTCCACCGATCTCGTAGCGAGAGCTTTTCTTCTGCGAATCACAAATGAACGAACGTTTTGCAATTCCCATCATTTCATTCGCGACTCCTACTCTACATGTTTTCAACCCTTAGTTGCATTGTGGGAATGCAATGCCCATAAAGCATTAACAGCGACTCCAAGACTGGTGGAATGAATGAAACGAAGGATGTATCTTCAAGATGGAAACTGGCGCGAATGCTTACAACAGACTAGACCCCGGGTGAAGAGTTATGGCTACCACCCATATAGTCTATGGCGAGATATGAACTCAGGGTGGAACGAATGAAAAAGTTAGGGTTTTCAGAGAAAGAAATCAATCAGCTAACAGCTAGATTGCAAATACATACTACAAGGGGAATAGTAAAATCATGGAAGATTTTCTCTAGTTCAAAATGTGTCAATATTTTTGTTTATCCACATACAAACGATTGTGCTTTGTTTCATTATTAGAAAGTAGCTCCGTCCTTAGAGAAAAAAACTTTAAATAATTAAAAACATAACACACACTCAAACACTCTCTCTCACTCTCTCTCTGCTTGTCTCTTACCCACACGCACACGCACACACACATACACACACGCACACATATGTATGGTGTCCACAGAAGGTATTCTTACATTTAATGATTATAAAGTCAGTGTTTATGAAAGTACATCTAATTTTCGAATTTTAATAGAATCTACGGTCGGAATTTGATATTTTTACGAATATGTTTGAAACTGATGACGGCTCTGGCCCAGGAACTGCTGATATTGCGAAGCAATGGAACCGAAAACATAAATAATCATATCTTCTGGTATCTGTACGCATTCTTGTTCAATGGCTGCCCTCAGTTTGTCGGCTGCTACGGGTTTTGTGTCCTTAACTTTATCTTCTAGTTTTCCTAATCACAAGTCTAGTGATGTAATATCCGAGAAGCGCAGAGGATATTCTGCTGATCCTTTTTATCCAATCCATCTGTTTTGCAAAATCTCGTGCCCCATCTTGCTGGAACGAAAAGTCCACATCCTCAGAATCCTCTTAACCCTAACCACTAAGCCATGCGCATCCACACCTGTCTATAGTAATGTTCCTCAAAGTATTTTTTTTTAATAATCTTGGTATATATTTATTTTATCTGCCATTCAAATAACTAAATGCCGTTATATATTTGTACTGTTATCATGGGGATTTTTTTTTTTTTTGCTTACCACATTAAAGTAGTCAGATAATTATTGGTACAACAGTGGTCAGATGTCATTTACTACAGACTTCAGCAGGTCACACGCACACACACGTACACAAGCCACGCGCAAGTACAGACAAGCATAGTACGAACAAGAATATAATAGCTGTTATACAAGACTACATAGTGGTATAAGTAAATTATTGCGCGTTAGTAAATCATTAAATGCTGTAAAAAGTACTTATTAATTATCTCCCTTTACCTTGTGCGTTCAAATAGAACGAATATCAACTTTACAATTCTTTCTTCCGCGACTGAGAAACTAAACTAGCAAAGAAACACTGTAATCGATAATCATGTAGTGCATCCTAAATGTGAAATGACTTATAGCATAAGACAGTATTATACAAAGGATGCTTTTACGCGTTTAACACAGAAGGGAGAAAATATAAACGTTCTATAAACCCTTTCATCACTCATAACAATATGAGGCCTTTAAAATAGTTATAGAAAACCAATATAGTAAGGAAATATCAAGTGATGTCAACAGCGGTAACATACACCGATATAGAAAAGTTATTTGCCAGAAGCTAATTCTCACTTGTACTGTTTAACTTTTTGATGAAAATGGTAGCTTTATACTTATGTTCAAAATAGGAATGACGCTGCATTACTATATGAATAGTACGTATATCCTTTGCCTAAAAACATGTGAACGCATGAAAATCATATGAAATAACATAAAGACGTGTCTTAATATTTATTGAACGAGGAATAAAACAACAATCGATTATTTTTGCATACCTGAATGAAAAATGAAGAATACACTTGCCAGGTACTCTATATGTGTGTTGCGGGGGGAGGTAATAAGAAGTTTGCTTCCTTCAACCACACCGTCCTGGGATCAGTCGCACTGCGTGGCACCTTGGGAAAGTGTCTCTTCTATAGCCTTGTACCGACCAAAACTTTGTGAGTGGATTTAGTAGACGGAACCTGAAAGAAGCACGTCGTGTATATATACACACACACGCGCACATACACACACTTATATATGTATGTATGTATGTATGTATGTATGTATGTGTGTGTGTCTTTGAGTCCGTGTTTATCCCCTCACCATCGCTTGACAAACGATGTTGGTGCATTTACGTCCCTGTAACTTAGTGGTTCGGCCAAAATGACCGATAAAATAAGTACTAGGTTTACAAAGAATAAGTGCTGATTTCTTTGACTTAAGCCATTCTAGGCGGTGCTCCAGAATGGCCACAGCCAAATAACTGGGACAAGTAAAAGAATAAATAAAAAGATGCATACGTGCGTGTATATATATATATATATATATATATATATATATATATGTTTGAGTGTCTGTATTTGTCCCCCACCCACCATCCCTTTACAACTGATGTTGGTGTGTTTACGTCCCTGTAAATGAGTGTTTAGGCAAAAAAAGACGGGTCGTTCGTGGTCTTCTTTCCTCAGTCAAGTATACCAGAATCCTTACTGTTTCGGACAGTTTGATCTAGTTGGCCTCAAAAGAGTCTAAGCTAAGAGTATTAGACCTTTTTGTAAGAAAGCTAGCGAATGTGTACGGCAACAAAGTAAAAAAAAAACGGTGATATATACATACATACATACATATACTTATACACATACATATGCACACAATCATGTATATAATATAAACACACACACATATATATACACATACACACACATATATATATATATATATATATATATATATACATTCACATACGCACACATATATGTCCAGGATAAAAAGCACACTCTCCAGCTCGTGTTAGTCTTCCTTCAAGTTTGTGTATGTATGTGTCTGTGCACGTATGTATATGCGTGTTATAATCGTTAATAGTTCATATTATTTAACTACGGTAGATAAAATATTCTGAAACACGTTTGCAGTATTCCTACTCCGTCTGTCTGCAATTTCATTTCCAATATTATTAGGATTTGATATAATTTAATATAAAGATAATCAAAATAAGTTTCTCAGAAACGGTTTCTAATTATAGAGAACAGCCTTACGACGACGCTGACAACGGCAGCGACGGCTATGATGACGACGGCAATGATGACAAAGACAAAATGACAACATTGAAGATGACGATGATAATAACGTCGACGACGTTCGACAACGATGACGACTATGACGCCGTCGTTGATCATGTGTATGTTGAGGTTGATGATACTGATGACAAGAATGATGATGATGATGATGATGATGATGATGATGATGATGATGATGATGATGATGATGATGATGACGATGACGACAACGACGACGACACGACGACATGATGACGACGACAACGATGGTGATGATGATGATGATGATGATGATAATGGTGGTGCCGACGATGAAATGATGCCGAAATTGATGGCTGTTCATATTGAGTGTGATGGTTACAAATTCATGGAATTAATGCGTTTTCATTTGACAGATATCTGTGATAGAGAGAATTTACCAAATTTTTTTTTACAAGTTTTAGAACTAATATTATGGCTTGTGTCTATTACCTCGGGTATTTAGTCTGCTTCCTTTATCTACCGCTCCAGACTGGACCGCGCAGGAACTTTGGCAAATTTTTATTTATCACATTCTCGTGCTAGCCCAAAGCATTTTTAAAAGGAAACAAAAAAGATATAATTTTTAACAGCATGACATTTATATTTTATCATTGAAAACGGTTTCATTCGTAATGAGCAACTTCTTCGCCCTCTATGTCTGTCTGTCCTTGCCTGTCCCATCTATGTACGGCTTCCATATCCAGTTTATGAAATAAAGAAGCTTGTTTCTCAGTCACATGGTTGCAGATTCAGTCCTGCTGTGTGGTGTCTTCAGCAAGTGTCTTTTGTTATAGCCTCGGACCGACCAAAGACTTGTGAGTGGATGCGGCAGACGGAAACTGAAAGAATCCCGTCGAATATAATATCCTTATATATGTATATGCTTGTTCGTGTGTGTGTGTTTTGTGTCTGTATCCACCACCACCGCTCCACAACC
>NC_142934.1:17056582-17081582 GCF_046866305.1 Octopus bimaculoides | reverse complement strand
AAGAAAGAAAGATAGAAGTAAAGGATAAAGAATAGAAAAAGAGAAATCAGTTGAAGCAGATAGCTTAAGATCTCATGCTACTACTGTCAGATGGAGTTAGGATGTCTGCTTAGTAAAGTAGAAATTTAAGAAGTTTCAACATTTCAACGTTTTATTTCGTATCTTTCCGACGTCGTGCTGAGAAAAATGTTGTACTTTACAGTTATCAAAGACTTATTTCTGTTTACCTAGTGTTTTCTTTTTAATTTAATCTTATTTTCTTTTTGTTATGCAAGGAAACTAACTTGCAACGGTGTATGAAATTATACTTAGTATGATCAAAGAGCGAAGAATGCCGACTGGAAGAAAGAAAGGCGTTTTTTTCTTCTTTGTTCGTTTGTTTGTTTATATATTTTCATTTCTGCTTTAATCTTCGAGACATCAATATATTTTTGAGGAATTGTGCTGATGTATTCTAACTTTTGTTTGATCAACAGCCAAGGTTGAACTACATGTGGGTCAGACATTGGTTATTTCATAGAACATTGAATGTCAACATATTTGGTGAATACATCTTTAGATTTTAAAATTTGTATCATTCACGCGGATGCAACCAATAGTATGTGAGTTATATCAGCCTTTTGGATAGTTACCTATAAAGCGTTTTCATCCTGTTTCGGAAAATCAACAGAAGGCGCTTAATAAATAATTATCCAAAATCTGACGAAATCTTTTTTCTGTATATATATGTATGTGTGTGGGGGGGGGGGGGGGGGGGAGGGGTGTAAGCAGTATAGTAAACCAAATATCTAAGTGTATGGTAAACGACTTGGTGTAGTTGTTCAGTTTGTCTACCTAGGAAACACTGTTAATAGATATAGCAATTTGGATAATGTAATTCCATACAGAATTAATAAAGCAAGTGATGCTTTCGGAAGGCTAGAAAGGCGCCTCTGGAGGTCACATATCGATACCACCTTAAACAACTGAAACGTTTCCATCAGATGTGTCCCAGAAGATAGATCCTTCTGGGACACATCTGATGGAAACGTTTCAGTTGTTTAAGGTGGTATCGATATGTGACCTACGTCTCGCAGGTATAAAGAAGAGAAGAGAGCAACACATGCCTTGTAGACCTGTATTGCTTCTAATTCTAGTACACACGTGATAAAATTCCTCTGTGTTGCAATATATATATATAGATTAATATACAGATTTTAAAAACAATAAATGATATAAAGTTTCTGTAGATAGTTAAAATAAAAGTTAAATAATTCTATCGAAAGAGAGATCTGCAATGCAGCTTATCTTAAGTCACAAATATAGCTTAGAAATATATGGACAGTTAAGAAGCATGTATGATTGTCCAATGTAACCGCTCGGCCTTTTAGGTTAGGTCAAAGTTTCAGCTTATGAATAGAATTTGACGGACAGAAATTGTGCAGGTGTCTGTACTAGATGTGTAAGGCACACTTCAAGACTTTTAAAGCCTACACACTTAATGTCATCAAGGCGATTATACATTTAATCGACCCCGAAAGGATGAAAGCAAAGTCAACCTCGGCAGGATCTGTGTTTTTTTTACGGCAGAAATTTGACGGAGATTTGGCTTGTATATGAGTCATCTTGTATAGGAATGACATGTTTCGCGTCCAGTGCACTCGTCTGCAATATCTGATGTAAGGGAGAACTCTCGAAAAGCATATATTATGTGTTTAATGGTCTTTGCACTCACCACTCACCAGTTCCTGAATCCGACAAACTAAAAATCGATGCTTTAAATGGTTGTTCGATCTGTTATAGGTAGCAGTAAAATTGCCTTAAAATCAAAGCAACTGAGGAATTTCTATCTAGTCATTCTATCAGGAAGAAATAGCAGCCGGTGTCCCCATGAATAGAAACAGTAGTCAGATATTCTTCTGACTTCACTCACCACCTTAAAAGTGAAGGATTACTTTGGGCAATATTTTCTCTGATGTTTAAAGAAAGACTTGTTGGTCGCGACGGCACGGCCTTTCAGCTTAAATCTGTTCGATTCCGTCTGACCTGGAGTAAAGAACAATGATCAGAAATATGTGACTTATTTAAACAATCTTTACTGCAGGAAATATTCACTTGTGAAAGATAACAGCTGGGAATGATTTACCAGTATGTAGAACATAACATCAAAAATAGAATTGATTATCATTTCGAGAAAAACAAATGTTGTTTGCTTTTATATTTTACAACAGTGCCGCACATTTTCAAATACAAATACACATACTCTTTTACTCTTTTACTTGTTTCAGTTATTTGACTGCGGCCATGCTGGAGCACCGCCTTTAGTCGAGCAACTCGAGCCTAGGACTTATTTTTTGTAAGCCTAGTACTTATTCTATCGGTCTCTTTTGCCGAACCACTAAATTAAATGGACGTAAACACACCAGCATCCGTTGTCAAGTGATGTTGGGGGGCAAAAACACAGACACACAAACATATACACACGCATATATATATATATATATATATATATATATATATATATATATATATATATATATATATATATGGGAGAATATACGAAAAAACAACAACAGACGAGAACAGGTGGTGTAAATAACAAAAGGATGTATTAGTATGACGCTCGGGAATACGGAAGGTATTTGACGTTTCGAGCTACGCTCTTCAACAGAAAGAATACGGAGACAAGGAGAAAAACACGGAGAGAAAAAAAATTGGAGTAAAAAAAAAATGGACTTGGATTTTATCCCTAATATATATATATATATATATATATGTGTGTGTGTGTGTGTGTGTGTGTGTGTGTGTGTGTGTGTGTGTGTGTGTGTGTGTGTGTGTGTATATATTAGGGATACATTTCAAAATTACATGTAAAAACTGAATTAAAATCAATTTATTAAAAATTAAAATTAAATTAAGTTTCACAGTATAAAATATATATATAAATATATATCTGACAGTGGATCAACTTTATACTCAAATCAGTCTAACAAAACGACAATAGTTTCACACCAATGACTTATAAGGCAAGAAAAAAATGTGATGAGCTTGGAATTAACGCTCAAGACTCTGTAAGGGACATCAGTAGCGAAGATAAGGAGCTATAAATTAAAATAAAAATTTATATTCAGCTTATCTACAGATGTCACATGTTTTACCATTATACCTAATGAGGGTGTCTTTATGTAGTCATTGGGACTGCTAGAAATAGTGGGCTTAAGGTTTAGCAAAACTCACGTCACTATCTTTACTGAGGAAAAGTCACGTTGGATAATATAGTTGTACATTGCCTAAAAAGGTGGTGAGCACAACTGGCAAAATGTTTAGCCCCATTTCTTCCGGCACTTTGTGTCTGAGTTTATGCCCTGCCGAGTTTAACTTAGTCTTCCGTCTCTCGGTTTCGATAAAATAAAGTACCAGTCGAGTTTAGGGGTCGATGTAATCAAATCATCCCTTACCCCTAAATTGCTAACCTTCAATCAGCAAAGGACCCACATTCCATTCAGGGAGATTGCTATGATCTTTGTCATACCTTATAAAGACCTGGTAACCGGCCTCAAGAGACTAAGGCTGAGAAAAAAACAAAATAATAAAATACAATAAGATGATAAAATGATAAACAGATGGGATGGTCACGGTTGAAATGCTTTCTCAGGAGTCTCAGGCTAAAAAAAAACAAATAATAATAAAATAATAAACAGATGGGATGGTCATGGCTGGAATGCCTTAAATCTTATGTTTTCCTACTTGATCAGTACTACACTTGACAAAAAGAGATACAACAATCATAATCTCTACATTGGAGATTTCTTAGTTTTAGAAATATGAAGTTTACGACCATATTCCATCTTCCATTTTCCCTGCTTCTTTACAGCATCATATTATAACTCTGACATTTACAAATTTTATTTAAAAAACGATTTAATCTAAATATATGAAGGCGGATATTCAAAGTACATGATTTGTACATGAAGCTTTATGTTAGTGAAATTTTCATTATGTGTATGTGGAGGTATATTATATGCACGTTTCCAAATGTATTTTTATTGGTTTATTTTTTATTTATTTTTATGTGTGTATGTGAGTTAGTGTATATGTGTGGGCGTTGAAGGTCTGAATGGGGAAAACATTCGTACTGAAAATATTAAAACAAATTATCGAAAAATTTCTATGATACCTTGGTTTCACACATATACACACATTCGTATATATGTCTGTGCATGTATCTACGTATAAATGCTTGTGTGTGTGTGTGTGTGTGTGTGTGTGTGTGTGTGTGTGTGTGTGTCTGTGTGTGTGTGTGTGTGTGTGTGTGTGTGTGTGTGTGTGTGTGCATTTATCTAGGTACGTGTGTTTTGATGCATATACGTATATATAAATCTCTGCATATGAGTATATTTGTACATACTTCGCATAGACACACACATACACATATATATATATACATATACATATATATATATATATATATATATATATATATATATATATATATATATATATAAATGCAATACTCGCAATGCGCGCGCGCACACATGCACACAAGCATTCATGTATGCATGTATCCATGTATTCTTTTATCTAAAAATTTAAAAAAGTACTATCACAAAATGAAATTATTTAATATGACGAGATATCAAAATAAATGGATTTTTTTTCCTTCTAATTTTCAATATTTTAATGCGAACCGCTTGGCAAACGATTGGCAATAGAGTTGGAATATTTATGAATGGAATCCATCATAAACAGAATAAAATTGTTGCTTTCTATGTGGCTTTCAATTCTCCCTGTTACGAACAGAGCTATTCGTTCAATTATAAAATACTACTCCTCATATTTCTTTTTTTAATATGTTTTAGTTTACTATTACATCATAGAAGAGTCACCTTTGCCTTGCATGAACACATGAGCACTGTTATGTTCACTCTTGTCAAATTTACACATAGTCTGTTGTGACGTATTTCGTCATACTACTACGATGTAATCAATGAACACAATTCCTCTCCGCTGCGCCTATTAAAAATCAGTTATTACCGAGATTTTATAAATTTCGAAGAAAAATTTAGCAACTGGATAGTTCGTTTTCACGTTGAAATCCTATTTAGCCTCAGGCACATATCCAGTCTTCTAATCACCTCTAATTGCTTTATTATTAAATCCAGTCATTGGTTCTCGCTTATTACAGTTACGTTTGGTGTTTAATTATCGGTGAACAATTAAGGAATATTCCTTGAGATTAAATCCAGAGCCAGCCGGATTACTAAAAGCATATTTATAATGTGAGATTCTCTGTAACTCCAGTGCCAATCTGTTTAGACACTTGTTCTTCCTTTGGAAAGCTGATCTGCTGCAACGGAAACCGTCGTCCATTCGTCATAACACTAGATATTACGGCTTACTAGGAACAGAAATCAATGCGTCACTTCAAATCCATTGATACGGAACGAATCGTAAGAAACGTTTATCAGTCACAAACCAAAATACCTTTTACATATCAATCATGAAATATATATAGTGATATACTCTAATAGAAATATCTTATAATATGTAGCAATAAAAAGCTGTGGGGTAAGTAGCTTGCTCCCCAACCACATGGTTCTGCCTTCAGTACCACTGCGTGGAATCTTGGGCGTCTTCTGCTGTAACCCCAGGTTGACTAAAGGATTGTGAGTGGACTTGATTGACGGAAACTTAGAGAAGCCCGTCGCATGTATACATGTATATATTAATGTGTGTGCGTGTGTGTGTGTGTGAGTATCTTTGTATTTGTCCCTCCCCACCGTGTGTTTACATCTCCATAACTTTGACATGCTTAATTGGTTTCAAACTTTTGAAAAGAAGCAAGCAATTTCAGTGGAATGGTACGTGGATTATATAAACCTGAGGGTTCAGCTGGTACTTTTTTCATCGACTCCTAAAGGATGAAAGGCAAAGTCGACCTCGGCGAAATTTGACCTCAAAACGTGAAGACGGATGAAATGCCACTAAGCATTTCACCCGACGGGTTAAAGTTCTGCCAGCTCACCGCTTTCATCTGCTTAATTAATGCAAAACAGCAACTATTACAACGTCAGCTACGTTGAAATTATATCACAACCTATATACTGACATTAGAGATCTCAACTTTGATTCACATTGTTTGATATAATTGTTTTTTAAAGTTACAACATGCATATTTATTTATTTGTCTATTTACTTAAATATTTAGTACCACATCAGAAAATTTGAGAGAAACTAAGCAACTTGAAAATGCAGAAAAAAATTTGGACTCGCTTGTTATATTTTCTTTCGATTTTCTTTAAATTTTATCCTGATTTCTCCTTTCTTTTTTAATTTTTTGTATTTTTTATTCTGTTTGTATGATTACTAATTTTATTGTAGTTTTTTTATATCTTATTAGAATTCTAATTATATTATCATGATTTTAACTTCTCAGTTGCATACATACAGTCGTTCGTGCAAACCGAAATAGGTTACAGCGAAGTACAGTCATGAAATCACGCAAGTTTATAACATAGGCAGTATGTGAAGTATGTTTGCCTCCTGCGTAAAGGTGTTTCACCAATTAATAAAGAAACATAAAACGAATGATTCGTTTGTAAAATTCAAGCTTTACAAAAGATCTAAAGAATATTTCAATATAACATCGTATTAAAAAAAAAAGACTTGTAGGAAAACAGCGTTTCATTCTTCCTTCTATTCTTCCTTGTTTGAATACAAATTAAAAACAACCTCACAAAAACTAGTCCTAGAGGTTATTGCGAGAGAATTATTTGAATTCTATTAAAAATGTATTATAATCAAAGATATTCTTATAATTTGTAAGAGGCTTTTTCTTTGACTTTTTACTTGCTTTGATATAAACCCAAAATATCACTTTGAATATTTCTGAAGTTCCATTTTGTTCTGCACTATTTCAGAATCACCGTAATGTTAGCGATTAATAGTAACTTGTACATTACAAATTAACAGTAAATTGTGTAAGAAATAGGTTTAAGTGAATGTAATCGTATTATCATAGCTTTCTCAATATTCAGACAAGAATGAGGAAGAAAGGCATCTGCAGCCTAACAAGCTAATTATCAATAAAGAACTACTGTAGTTAGCTATAATTAGTTTGAATTAGTTTCTGGAATTTGGAAGGAGACAGCTAATTGTCTGGTTCGTGAAAACTAATGACTGTGGGTGGTTTTGATTTCATCGGAAACATCTCAGGTATTCTCGCAACAGATTTTGAATTATCCTGAAAATACTCAGCGAAAAATTTAACAGAGTTTCTCTAATACCTCCCAAACTCATCATTCTGTGTGCGTGTACATATATATATGTGTGTATGTATGTATGCATGTATGTATGTATATATATTAGAGTGGCCCTTATTTTTAAGTTTAGCTCAAAGCTCCCTATCTTGTTCCAATTAACAAAATTTAAAAAAACAATCTACGCAAAATTTTAGCTCAATCCAACAATTGCAAGGTCACTCTCATCGACAATGAAATATTGAAGTTTTGGCCCAGTAAGTCATTTTTTCAGATTAAATTTTTTTTATCACACATAATTTTCTCTTAAATTAAAAACTTGCTCAGTCTTATTCTTGGTAATTTAAGGATAAGTGACATTAAATATAATGGGGAAGGCAACTCGCAAATCTGGGGACAGAGCGCCGTAATCCAGTCGTCGACCAGCCATGAGCGAGTGAGGTTGTGAGTTGCGATCGTCCGTAGAAAGAATTTTACTGCACCTAATGATAGTGTAGAGATATAAAATATTAAGAAATATACGTTAGTTATTAATGAACTAATGTGACTTGTCTGCGTTTGTAAATGTCAATATATTTGTAATAACTTGTAAGTACTCGTTCATTTTCATATAGATGTTCCCCTGTTGTGTTGGTAGCCCTGACAAAGTTGTTATACCAGGTTTTTAACTTCTCCGCTTTTATAATGTGGTTTGTATACTTAGTTTGTGACCAAACATGATGCCTCTGATGAGTAGCATCAATAGTTCCAGCAACTCGAGGCACATTCCACTTTTTAACACCTTGTCTCTCTCAAGTTTTTTAAAACTGAATGCAAAGAGCGGGACCAATTAGGTAAAGGATATGACATTGTTAAATCACCATCAATTCAGCGGACTGAATTCATACATTTCTTATCAACCCTCAAGAAAATCAAAAGCGGATTTCACTTTGGTGAGGTTTGAACTCTAAGAGCAAAGATGCAAAATAAGTAGCGCTAGATATAATGTCCGGAGATATAAAAACAACAAAAAAAAACTGGCAATCTTTTGCCTACAGAAATCGCATCGTAATTAGCATCGTAATCGGATTAAATAAATATTAAGACAAATTTATTGAAATCCGTTATATTAATTCCAAGACACTCACAAATATTGTAAAGAATGAACCGAATTTATTGTATTTTCACTTCATCGATAAAACAGTAGTGAACTTTGTCGTGAAAAGGAAATTTGAAATGTAGTTCATTAATGATATTTGTAGACAGACAGAAGGTTTTACATTTTCCTGCATATTTTATCGACCCTGTTAAGATGAAAGCTGAAGCTGACCCCCGGCAGGTTTTCATCTACTATTGTGGATGAAGCAAATTACTCACCGTAATAGTCTTCGAAATCGTAAATTAACATCATGAATGTGTCGTTGAGTATATATATATATATATATATATATATATATATATATATATATATATATATATATATATACATATATATATACATATACATACATATATATATATATATATATATATATATATATATATATATATATATATATATATATATATATATATATATATATATATATATGCATATATATATGCATATATATATATATATATATATATATATATATATATATATATATAGGGAGAGAGAGAGAGAGAGAGAGAGAGAGAGAGAGTGAGAGAGCGAGAGAAAGAGCAGTTAAAGACGAACACCAACGGGATGAATGGCCGTTGTTTTTAAAATAAAAAAAAATAAAAACAAACGGACTTTTCTCATTGGTACGAAAATGATGTAAGGCGGGCGGAATAAATGGAGTATATTTTATTAGTTACCGTGGTCAATACAAAACTAGTTTCGCGATTAATGTACAAATAAAATAAACCAATTTTTAAAAAAGTAAATTAATTTAGAAGCACATTTTCTAATCTTCAGTTGTATATACCATGTTTTAAGAAAATATAAAATAATTATAAAATATATTTACCTTCATTTATCCACATCGATTCGTAACCCAAGGAATTCAGTATATTGAAAAAGTAAGGGAGGGAGAAGAAACATACTTGAAACATACATGTCTCTGGATGCAGGCTTAGCTGGGTGGAGGTGTTTGTCTCCCCCTTGTAAACATAAGGACACAGGAAATGTGTCAAGGACGACAGGAAGCGGTGCAGTCTCCTAGGTCTAACCAACAGTAGTATTATTCCCTTCAGCAGACTGTCACATTAAGTTGATAGTATACAACTACTTCATCGTATCACTACTGCATAAATCTGTCTGACAGATTTAAAAATGTATTATTTCTAAATATGAAATTTATTGTTTCTAAACATATTTTTGGATAAAGTACTGACTAACTACGAGATATTTCCAAATATATAACTTAATTACTTCCTGTTGCTTATTATGATATATGAATGAATAATATTGAAATATTGCTTAACAATTGTGTCTCTTATTTGCCATTACATCTATTCAAGATCCATCAGTATTTATGAATATATTGAATTTTCATCTTAAAAAATATAGTTCAAATTGTTGTTTTCTGTGGCAATGGATTAACCATCAGAACGATATGAACTCAACTAAATATATATGTGGGGCTTCTTCAGAAATATCTGTCTTAATTTTGTCAGACAAGTAGATACAAATAATCCAGTAGATCAGGCATGTTCAGTTTTACAACCTTCAAAATTGATCTATGATTGTGCATCCTTGTGTTTCCTCTCCAAATACATGTAGGTCCACTGTGCAAGCACAGCTGTCAGTGCTATCAAAAAACGGTACTAACACAATATGACATCTACTGCACAAAACCCTCTAAGTACACGCAAGAAATAATCTCAAAGACTAGCAGGCTGTAAACAGAAAAGAATGAACAATCAGGAGGGTGTGAACTTTTCAGAAATTATAACGACTTAACTAAAAACTGCTTTAACGCCATATATAGGGAAGAACCATCTATTTGGCAAGTTACAACACCTAGAGAATATATTATAAAGTGACGTCATGATTATTTATTAGTATTTTTGTTCGGCACATTACGGCAAAGGAATGCGCTGGTATTTGATAATCATGCTCCAACTAAAAATAAAATAATAATAATAATAATAATAATAATAATAATAATAATAATAATAATAATAATAATAACAATAATAATAATAATAATAATGAGAAGAAGAAGAAGAAGAAGAAGAAGAAGAAGAAGAAGAAGAAGAAGAAGAAGAAGAAGAAGAATTGCCCTACAAGCACTATTTGGATATCTTGAAGAAGTCACCTTCTCTCACGATAATCCATCATTGTGTTATATTCCCTCGAAACATTGCACTTTGTTAGTATGCGAAATGCGTAAAAGGTTGGTATAGAGCTAATGATATATATTCTGTCGAGTAAAGTGGACAGGATCATCTTATTACAAGAAATATATAGAATAGGATCTTATAAAATGAAAATTGCAACATACAGTATTCCCTCAATTTCGGATTTAAAGGGAATAAACATACATACATACATACATACATACACACACGCATACACACATATACAGACACACATACTTATATATACAAATATATATATGTATATATATATATATATACATATATATATATATATATATATATATATATATATATATATATATATATATACATATATATATATATATATATATATATATATATATATATATATATATATATATATATATATATATATACATTACATATATTTATGTATAGACATATGTATATATAGATGCATACATATGTGTGTATATACATATATGTATATATATATATATATATATATATATATATATATATATGTATATATATATATATATATATATATATATATATATATATATATATATATATATATATATATATATATATATATATATATATTCATATGCGTATATACGTATGTATGTCTATTTACCATAACTACGCAACACATAAATCATTGTATTCACTCTAGAACCTCATAAGCATCTAGCTATGAAGGTGCGCAGAAAAGTTCAGTCTATGAAAGAGTGACACTAGAGCATGCGAAATTTTGCATGCATTAATGTCAGTTCTTCTCAACTGTTGCATTTTTTTCATTCAAAGTAAAGTGACATCTGATTGCTCAAAGAAGACTTCAACAGTCACTGGTCAAAAGTATCATCAATAGCAGATATGACATCATCATCATTGCGATATTGGTTTCCAGTCAAATGGGGGGTTGTTTTCATGTTCGAGAACAGATGATAATCAGATGGGGCCAAATCTTATCAACCAGTTCAAAACCACAGTGACGCACAAAATCCACTTTTCGAGTGGGGAATCCCATCCCTGTAGCGGATAACGCTTCGAGTCGAGGCATGGACTATAAATCTCACTCCTAGCATTTGAAATAGGCACAATGTTCTTGAGTATTCTTGCTCGCTCTGTTATGCAGAGCTTGTATCGGTCACTCCGGTTAATGTAGGGCCCCGACCGTTCTTTGATCTTCCATTTAATATCGTATCCATTTACTGACCATATTAGAATGTCTATGTTATGCTAGGAAGATGCTGTCCTGTAGTGAGCGAAAACATTTCTAAGAATCAAAGTAGAATATAGAATTTTGTTCAGATATCAAAGTTTAATGCTTAGTGTTTAACTGGGGTGGTAGGCACCCTGTTTAATTTCACTGTTTTGTCTTCGGGTGCATTTAGCGGAATTTGCTCTGGCGCAAGCATTCAGAGCAGGTCTCCGTCTTAAGCGTTGTGCGGACTTTCAAGGCACCATCAACCTCAGTACTGGGGATCTCAAAAGGGATCCAAATCTGTTTGTCAATTCCCAACCACATTTTCAAACATGAGGTCTTCTCACGTGCCTAGATTACTCAAAACACTAGAGCTATAGATGTAAAAGTTATATTTGCTAAATTAGAAGCAATACAAAGAACATTTACACAGAGTGTAGAAGTGGTTTTGAATTTTCATTCTATATCTATCTAATTAACTTAAATAGATCGTTGACAAATATGATTTTACATCCTAGCTCATTTTCATTCAGATTATTATTCCAGAAAACTTAGTTGAGGAGGACATGAAATCATAGTGAAGATCAATAAAATATATTCGTATATATTATTCCTGGTGTCAAGTAGAGTGGAAAAAGTTGGCGGTGAACTTCTTCACACTTCTAGTTTCAGTTAATTACATTAAGAATATGCCATTAATTTCAATTATCAAGGAATAAAGATTCATAAATCGCATAATATATTCATACTACATATGAAATATTTATTGTGTATATAATATGGATCATAGCTATGGGTTGACCGTTGACTGAACACTATTCAATTTTTTTTCTCCGTGTTTCTCTCCTTGTCTCCGTATTCTTTCTGTTGAAGAGCGTAGCTCGAAACGTCAAAGACTTTCCGTATTCCCGAGCGTCATACTAATATATACTTTTGTTATTTACACCACCTGTCCTCGTCTGTTGTTATTATTTGTATATTCTCCCATATATATATATATATATATATATATATATATATATATATATATATA
Organism: Octopus bimaculoides; assembly: GCF_046866305.1. Lineage (NCBI taxonomy): Eukaryota > Metazoa > Mollusca > Cephalopoda > Octopoda > Octopodidae > Octopus > Octopus bimaculoides. Next base: position 17,068,810 of record NC_142934.1, on the reverse strand, counting down.
TATATATATATATATATACATATATACATATATATAATTTAAATAATCAGAAAATGGAGAAAACATTAGATCAACAAAGAAACCAATTATATATATATATATATATATATATATATATATATATATATATATATATATATATATATATATATATATTTAGATATGTATATCTATATATATAGGCATGTATATTTATGTATGCATGCTAGTGTGTATGGTATCCATATTAAATAGATACGAACACACATTCACACAAACATGGATATATGTATTAGTGAGTGTCTGTACGTATATGTTTGTATGTATGTATATATATATATATATATATATAGTGTCATTGTATACACAATATAGACATGATATATGATGGAGAGTATACGAGACAGGATAAGATAATATGACAGAATATGGTATTTTAGATTACCATGAAGTGTCAAGTAGATAAGAAAAGATGTCACGACTGTAATCGTTATGTTTGTGTGGATAGGTGCATATAACATTATATATATATATATATATATATGTATATATATATATATATATATATATATATATATATATATATATATATATATATATATGAGTGTGTGTGTGTGTGTGTGTGTGTAATTGCGTATGAATGCATATATATATATATACACACATATATATAGATAGATATAGATATATATATAGAGAGGTACACCCACGCACAGATGCAGGCATACGTTGTTATAATCAAATTTATATATTCATAAAAAAATAAATATTAATATACACAATTGTGTATATATATATATATATATATATATATATATATATATATAAAATACATAGATATGATTACTGCTTCGAATACTTTATACATTCTATATCCACCTTATATTCACTATACATATGCATATTAATGAGGAGTGTCACAGCACTGTAATTAGTTGCATGATAAGTAACTGCATGCACGCAAAGAGCATAACGTTTACTTACTACGATAGTCAAATTGGAGACACAGAAACACCTCTACTAGATTGTTTTAGGCACACACACACACACACATATTACTTCCAGTTGATCCAATCAATGGAACAGCCTGCTCGTAACATAAACGTGCAAGTAGCTGAGCACTCCACTGACTCTCGTACTCTTAACGTAGTTCTCGGGGAGATTCAGCGTGATACAGTGTGACAGGGCTGGCCCTTTGAAATACATGTACAACAGTAACAGGCAGAGAGAGTGAAAGTTGTGGTGAGCGAGTACAGTAGGGTTTTCATCCACCCCCTGCCGGAGCCTCATGGAGTTTTAGTTGTCTTTGCTCAATAGTCACTCAACGCCCGGTCTGGGAATCGAAACGGCAATCCTACAACCGCGAGTCCGCTGCCCTAACGACTTCATTATACATTTTGGCCATGTTTCAAATGGCTTTGACATGACCCTGTCGCTTTTTACTGTTTTAAATGTACATAAACGATCTTACATCCAGAATTACATTACTGTGTAGCAATTGCCAATGTTAGGTTTAAATATTCGTTGAATGTGCAGGTTAATCAAAGTTTAAGAAAAATAGTATCTGCATCCTGAAAGCAACATCATTTCCCATTAATCATTCCAGTTGCAGAACCAACTGTGTACTTTTAACAATAAAATGTACTTTTAGCGCTGAAGCAAAAGCTGATTTTCATTCCTGAAGTTACAGAGAGACCAATATAAAATAATAGCATTTCGTGAGATATGAAATTATTATATACGTTGCTAGCCCTGTTAACTAAATCTTTATTGTTTTTGCTTTATACTTAATTTCTTTAGAAGTTTCAAGAAGTTTCAATGAAAGGACTACAGCAAAATTCTTCATGTGATTTCGTTCATTATACTGAATGCGGTGCTTATTCTATTCATCGATTTTTGTCATGTTGCTAAAGTACCATAGCTGATACCACACTGGTTTTTTATCAGTACTGTTGCCTCCCCCCCCCCATAACATAAACACAGATACAAACATAGGTATACGTTTGTTTAGTTTATATCACTTATTTCTGTCCAATTTCTGTTGATTAAATTCAACGTAATAAAGTATTAGCTGAACCCAGTTTATGAACAAAGGTACATGCAGTGGGATCGAACGTTGAACCTTTGTGTTTGGAACAGCCAAGTCTGTGATGGCATATATGAATTGTTGGCTGCCAGTGGCTTCATGTTCATTGACTGAGTATACATCTTATAGCAACAATAAGATAGTAGATTCTTCCTGCAGGTTGTTGTTGCATGTGCTGTCTTGAGAAGGCGGAGTTGTCATTTATGAGCTCGAGATGAGTATGGAGGGGTCCTATCAATGATAATCCATTCGAGAAGTGGGTGGGTGCTTCCCTATTCCTGCAACTGAAGAAGTGAATTACTGTGTATATTTTCCTGTGAAGTTATAGACTATCATGTTTGTGTAATGGTATCTGATAGTTTTGAGCGTGGATCTATGGACTGCAGCCCTTAAGTAGCAGAATCTTCCCAGTAAGCAGTTGGTAGTGTTTCGAATATTACTGATTAGCCAGTGTTCTGAAGGTTGTGTAAGTGCGGCGTGCTTGCGCCTTTTATGCCTTGCGATGTTGGACGCGATGTTGTCTAAGCAGGACTAACTGATATTGACCTCGTGTGTTTGTTCACCAAACTGCAAAGAATGCCGCCCTGCAAATGTGTAGCATTAACATCAAGTAATTGATATTGCTAAATTAACAATACTGCAGCTTCGGGACATAGCAGCGACAGCTGCGTACCAACATCCTGTTCTACTACGGTGACCTAAGAACAAAGAAAATAACTGATGCCTCTTCCAACCAATAACATAACTTGAACTGCGTGTTCAATAGTGGCCAAACATATAAAAATCATCTTGAATTTTGTCATATCCTGTTACTCTTCGTAACTGTCTCCCAAGATAGATTTGTTCTATGAGCCTACAGAACTTTAAGTTATACAGAGCTGAGTCAAACTATTATTATATAATATATGTAATGCCTAACAAATGTCTTGTGTGTATGTGTGTGGGGGGGGGGGGAGTATTTCACAGTTTTTAATTATAAATTTTAGTAAAGACATTTAAGAAAATGTGCTAGACAAGAAATTGGCATAATTGAAATATTAGCATTTTATTAAATTGAAGTGTTATAAACAGTATGATAAATATTAAGCAAAATGCAGTTGCAAATTTAACCAAAATCATTGAATACAACGTATTAAAATTTCATAAATGTTAGTGTTTAGGTCAAACTCTCACTGAACAATGTTTTTCATTGTTAACAATGTCATTCGTAAAATTATTCTATCGTTCGCCCTTCTCTGAGCAATACCACCTCTTCGTTCTGTAGCTAGTTATATCTGACCCCATCTCACTTTTTGTTGTCCTACGGCAACAAGAAAAATGAACAATTGATGTCAAGACGATGCCATTCCCCTTTCGACAAGAAGAATAATATGAGAAGTCACAGAAAGAGCATCCAACATTTTACGAGCTAGATGTCTGGTTTTAAATTAAAAGCTAAAATTATTTTTCTCTGGACTACTAAACATTTCATCGAGCCCATGACTGCAATACTGATAAACAGTACTTTCTAACACAAGCCTCAATTGGTCCCCTACAACTCCATCAAGGGTTGAGGACCGAAGGAAAGGAGGATAGTTGAATAAACGACTTTAGCAGCTGATTCGTATGCGACGAATTGGCAGAATCCTTGGGGCATTGAATGGAATTCCTTGCCCTATTCTAGCTCAATGTGCTCTCAGTTCAAAGGCCAGCGAGGTAAATTTAATCATTCATACTTTTGCAACTCGATAAATGCAACCCAATCATGTACTAACGACCTTACAGCTTTCTTCATATCTATAGGGACCAGCCATGATGTACTGTACTGGAGTTAGGGAAACCACCGACACCGACCTTTTGTACAGAAATACAAAAAGCTTTCCGTAGCATTTTAGTGTTTATATACTGTCCCATGCTCCATTGTCTACTTTCTTCAATTTTGGAGAAAGAAACAATTGCTGCAACGCCTCTCACGGTGTGATGTAATCGATACAGAGAAAAGAGAACAGGTAGACAAGCTGACAGAAATCAACTTTACTGGCCCTCATTTATTAACACGGGGGTAGGGGATGAAAGGCAAAGTTTACTTTACTAGAATTTGAACACAGAATGCCGAGAGCTATGACTGATACGGAAAGGTAATCCGTCTGACGTTCTGCCATTCGATAATACTTAAAGCTATATTTTAATAGAAACAACAAACTTACAAAACATACAGCTTAAAAAAGAAAAGAAGAAACATCGTCTCGCCTGGTCATGAATAGTATGAAGTAAAAAAAAAACAAGCGAATAATAAAAGGTATACATAGAAATGAATACAAATTTGTAGTTGAATGCGGAGAGAAGTCATGTCGTAACGATAAAGATTGATTAATAGCATAGAGTCACCAACAATAGATGACAATGGGAGACTGATAATGTTACTGATGTGATGACAAAGTAGAAGGTTAATTTATGCAGGTCTAGTCGATACCATCGATCATAAAATTAGTTCAATAAAATTGACCGTATTTCCATCGAAAGCTTTTTTTCTTAATCATCGTCCTTATCATGTCCATATCAACGTGATCGTGACAATCAGCCCAGTCATCATCATCATCATCATCATTATTCTTTTATGCAATCTTAAATGCAAATCTGATTTTCGTTCACTCACTGACTGAACTGATTTGTAGTATGACTAATAGTATATCGTCTGAGACGAGCGATAGAGGCTAATTTGATATCAGCAGAGTAGATGTCTTGCCGCCATATGATAGACACCTGAGATCTTACAATTGTTCACAGAGGCAGACATGGGCTTTTGTTTCTTTGCTTGTTTGCTTGTTTGATTGATTTTAGTGGGGTGGCTCTTTTTTTGAGAACTTATTCAACTAGTCTCAAAACTGCCATTTCGTCTACTGAGTCCGTTTAACAGATTAGGTGATATATTTGCAATAATGTTAATATTTTGTATTTACACGGAAAGCGTTTGTAACAGTTTTAATGTTTCTGTGGTTCTCTGCTTGCAATGACAGAATATACGCATTGGATTGCACAATAGAATAAACGAAAACGAGGCATAATTAGAAAACACGTTGTGCAATGAATGTACAGTTGGGACTATAGATGAAACGATTTAATACAAATGCCTTTAGAAATTTAGACATGTTCGTTTATATTATGAACAAATCTTGTCTACGTCCAATTTGCGTTTCATTCTTACGGAGACGACATAATAAAATACCACTGAAATACAGAAGTCATCATCATCAGCAGCAGCAACAATATTTAACGTCTGTTGTCCATGCTGGCATGGGTAGGACCGTTTGACAGAGAAATGCTAAGCCAGAGAACTGCAACAGGTTCCAATCTGATTTGGCACGGTTTCTACGGCTGCATGTCCTTCCTAACACCAACCACACCAAGAATGTAGTGGGTCCTTTTTACATGCCACCGGCACGGGAACTAGTTATGTGAGACTGGCATCGGCCACGACTACGATCTCACTTAGCTTGACAGGCCTTCTCAAGTACGGTATATCCTTTTCTACCCGAAATTGGGGGGGGGGGCAATCGACGAGATCGACCCCAGTACGCAACTGGTACTTAATATATCGAACCCGAGAGGGTAAAAAGTAAAGTCGACTTCGGCGGAATTCGAACTCAGAACGTAAAGACGGACGAAATACCACCAAGCATTTCGCCTGGCTTGCTAACGTTTTTTTTTATTTCTTATTGCCCACAAGGGACTAAACATAGAGGGGACAAACAAGAAGAGACAAAGGGATTAAGTCGATTACATCGACCCCAGTGTGTAACTGGTACTTAATTTATCGCCCTCAAAAGGATGAAAGGTAAAGTCGACCTCGGCGGAATTTAAACTCACAACGTAACGGCAGACGAAATACCGCTAAAGATTTCGCCCGGCGTGCTAACGTTTCTGCCAGCTCGCCGCCCTCAACTACGGCATATCGTCAAAGGTCTCGGTAACTTGTCGATACCTCCGCGAGACTCAACGCTCAAAAGGTGCTTTTTACAATATTTACAGTATGACTTTGTATCTGAAAATTCTGACAAATAATAATCTTTACCATTTTGGCTGCGAACCTGCATGCAGAATCGTCACTACGCCGGACAATATGCTTAGCAGCACTTCTTCCCGCACTTTGCGTTCTGAGTTTAAATTCCGCCGAGGGTGCTTTTATCCTTCACCTTTTTCGGGATCGATGAAATATGATGTATCACTTGAACGCTTAGACGGATGTAATTCACTAAGACCCTCTTCTAAATTAGCTGGCATTGTGCCAATATATCAAACCTTTATCATTAGTCAGAATTTAAGTGATCCAATATCAAATAGGAAAGATTCAGACAAAAGTTATTATTCAATAAAGGACATGTTAGGTTTTTTGTTACTTCATAATTTCTTTTTAATAGTGCCCTAACTAAAGTTACTTGACTATAGTAGGAAAAAATGCCAAGTAAATCTAAGGAGGTGTTTTAACTGTAAATAAAAGCAAAAGACGTATCCAAAACTGAAATTATATTTGAGGTTATGAGGTACTACAAAATAAACCCATAGATTTTTAACCCAAACATCCATGTGTGAATTGAACTGAATTAAACGTAGGGAATGATATCATAACGTCAAAGATGGACAAGACTAAGGCGTTGGTAAATCATTTATCAAACTAGTTGCTAAGTATGCATTTATATACTCGAGCTAGGAAACCCTTAATAATAGTGATTATAAACGGATACACTATTCCTGTGGATAATTACAGAAAAGGGGGAACTTAGTGATGATATTTCAATGTAGATTGAAAGTAGTCAACCTGCACCTATTCCGTTTTGCCTACGGAGACATTATTTATATATATATATATATATATATATATATATATATATATATATATATATACATATATATATATATATATTTTTTATATATATATATATATTATATATATATATATATTATATATATATATATATTTTATATATATATATATATTATATATATATATATATATATATATATATATATTATATATATATATATATATATATATATATATATATATATATATATATATATATATATATATATATATATATAAAGAAAAATATTGTCTTCGACTATGTAGTGTATTTGATTTCGTTTCATTAATTTACATATTCAGTGTTATCTTAAAATCTATATTAAATTCAGTTTAAAATCTATATTAGATCTAGATTAAATTCTATCTGTATTAAATTCAGCTCAGTTTGAAAACTATATTAAATCCTGGAATAACATTACTCATAGATTAAGTAGTTTCTCCAGGTAGAACCGCTACTTCTTCAAATTGAGAAGCCACAGCTCCGGTACTACATATATATATATGATTAGAATGACGCAGGAAAAAATAGCAGGCCAGATTCCTCAAGCTGGACCGACCGGTAGGAAACATAGGAGTCGACCAAGGACGAGATATTTGGTTAATATCCAATATCTCATATGGTCACGCTTTGGAATCCAACCGGAAAATATAATGATTGCTGCTTCTGATAGACATATGCCGAAGATATCTAAGTATTCTTCCCCCAACGAACCACCAAGGAGTATTTGGCGGGAAGATGGATGGATAAATAAAATCAATGAGTTTATACTGTAGTACATCAGACACTCGCGCATCCCACAGCCTTCGTTTTTGTTTTCTATTTCGAAATGGAAATCCTGTTTAGACTTTCTTTGTATTCCTTCCTAAACCATTCAGCAGCCTTTTAGTTGAGAACTATTGACAAGAATCACTATTTAGGAGAAATTAAGGCAGCAAGCTGGCAGAATTGGTGGCGCTACGTTCTGAATTCAAATTCCGCTGAGGTCGACTTTGCCTTTCATCCTTTCAGGGTCGATAAAATAAGTACCAGTTGCGTACTGCGGTCGATCTAATCGACTGGCCCCCTCTCCCAAAATTCCAGGCCTTGACCTTATAGCAGAAAGGATTATTAAGCAAACCAGATACACGTCAAATAGTTTACTCGCCAAGTAATCGAAACCGTAACCAGAACTGATAAGTAGAGAATATTAACCCGTCGTTGATTGCGAAGAAATTATATTGGTTGTTATTATTGTTATTATCTTATTGTTCAACATGTTTCACGTCATTCCGTCTCTCCTCATATTAATTTCTTCGTCAATGCTTCCGTGTTACCATAGCAATTAGAACAGTTATTAATTCTAGCCAAATTGCACATGATGTCTCCAATTGCAATTTAAACCTAAACCACATTACAAAGATATCAGCAATAGCATTATTTTCTCATAAACTTAAAACTTTGAATAAAAAATGACTGAGCTTAGCAAATAAACTAAATAAATAAAAATTAACGGTGGCAGTATGAAATTGGATACATTAAATATAAAGAGACAATGAGGAGAGAGGAATAAATAAACGCGAAGAGAAATAAAATAAAGGATATACAAAGATGACAATGCAGTTGAACCGTATTACGTTGTCGTCGCATTCTGAATGTATTAGAATTTTTCAGAAATAAATGAAAGAAAAACAATAAAAGATATCATTCGTTTTCCGAAAATATATACTTTTTTTTTTTATAAAAGTCGAAATTAACGAACAAGCATAAAGGTACAGGCATTGATGTGTGCTTCCTAAACTCACTTTGCAACGAGACAGTTTCGGGTTCATTTCCACTGTGCGCCACCTTGATAAAGAGACTTCCACCACTAATTCCTTGTGGGGCATTTTGGTAGAAGTAAATTATGTAGAGGCACGTCGTATATATATATGAGTGTGTGTGTGTGTGTGTGTGTGTGTGTGTGTGTGTGTGTGTGTGTGTGTGCGTGTGTATGTGTGTGTGTGTGTGCGTGTGTGTGTGTGTCCCACCCCGCGGCTTGAAAACTAGTGTTGATTTGTTTGTACCCTTGTAACCCCGTGGTTCAGGAAAAGAGACAGGTAGATTAAGTACCCGCCTCAAATTGTCATGATCGACAATATTCTTGCATTCCCTTCTATAAATGTTCGAAACTAACGTTAGTTCAGTATAAGTCGGCGAGCTGGCAGAATCGTTAGCACACCGGCGGACGCGGTATTTCATCCGCCTATACCAGTTCGACCGAGGTCGACTTTGCCTCTCATCCTTTCGGAGTCGATAAAATGAGTACCAGTTGGACCCTGAAGGTCAATGTAATCGACTTAACCTCCGGCCCCAAATCTGCTGGCCTTGTGCCAAAATTTGAAACCAATATTAGCTCAGAATTGTAACAAAGTGGTTAAGGCGTTGGTATCAAGTCCCCATGAGCAAATGTTTGCGTAGGTTTGTATCTGCGTCGTGCAAGAAGAATCGCCTTATTTTTCAAGACATTGGTCCTGCTTCATTGCAGACCAAACATTGAAACTACTAAATGTATGTAAGTATTTGATAATATTCTCCCCAAATTTACACGCATGTTACGTATAGTAAAGTATACATCTTGAAACCTCTTTATCTTTGTCTACCAGAAAAGTCTGTACTTCTAGTCATTAAACTAGACTAATACCACTATCATTATCGTTACTATTTATACTACAAGAGCAGCAATAAACAACTATTTGTGCCTTACAGTTCTGAGGAACTATGTACATTATTTACATTATATACATTATTTACATTTGACGAATATTTGTTCTCATCTTGTTTGTTGTTAACACAACGTTTCGGCTGGTATACCCTCCAGCCTTCATTAGGTGTCTTGAAGAAATTTCGAACCTGAGTCCTCATTCCTAAGGTACTTTTCGATGTTATACCATCATTATTATTATTATTATTATTATTATTATTACTATTAAGAGACAAGTGAAAGAATAAAAGAATACACACACACACACACACACACCACACACACACACCACACACACACACACACCACACACACACACACACACATTTATATATATTTAAAGATATACATACGAAGTGATTTCAAAAAGATTTCGGACTAGTTCTGTAGCGCACTAACAGATGGCAGCAGACGGTTGCGTGCGTAGAGAGAGCTAGCAGTAGTCTTTGTGAGGCAGTGTGCCGATTTACATTGCTGTGTTTACTTCGCCAGTTGTGAAAATTTTGTTTATGTAACCAAGTGTAGTTTGTCGTCTGCGATACATAGAGACAGACAGACAGATATACATGCACGCATAGACAGACAGACATTCAGACAGGCAGGCAGGTAGGCAGGCAGGCAGACAGGCACAGGCAGGCAGCGACACACATATTGTTAGTTACACTTAATGTTCTCTAGCAGTACGGGTAAGAAGGGAGAGGTCGGATTTGATATATACTAATTTAAATCTATTGTTTGAGAAACAGGTTTCAACACGATTGAAGTAGATTTTAGTTTGCGTCTGAAGAATTGTCGTCCATATCAGTGTGATTCAATATTAGCATAATTTTATGTATATGCGTTATGGAAAACGGGACATCGTGTAAGTAAAGGCTCGAATGAGTGAATGTGAACACGTATAATTCTAATACTCCATTCGATAATTTACAAATTCAGGATGAGTTATTTTGTTATATATAAAATAGACCTGGGTACCTCAGCAATAGTTTATTAACCAGTGTTTTACTTTGACTGGAGACGCATTGATTAATATGCCAATAGTTGGGTGGAGAAAAAACCGATGGTAGACAGAATGGTTGTGAAACACTGTCAATTTTATCACTTTCTAGAGGCCTTTATACAAAAGCATCGAATGAATGGCAAAAAAGTTGTTATGGTTTCTTCATTACATTAACTAATAGTTAAATTTTCTTTCAAAAGTATGCTACAATTTAAACACGCTTAATTCTGCATTTAATTTAGGCTCCGCAAAGAAACTTTAACATTTTGCACGCTTCAAAACTATCTCCACATTTCTTACGGAGATGTAAATGTCTTTCTATAGAGAAGTAACAACTATCTGTACAACAAATACATTACAAGCTAATATAAAATCCATATCATGCGAGGAGATATGTGTGTTTTATAAACATATTTTAAGCGAATTATAATAATGATGAGGTAATATATTGATTTCAAATTTTGGCACAAGACAAGCAAGTTCGAGGTGGGGTGCGAGCCGATTACATCGACCCCAATGCTCAACTGGTATTTATTTTATCAACCACAAAATGAAGAAAGGCAAAGTCGGCCTCGGCAGGATTTGGACTTACAACGTAAAGACGGACGAAATGCCGCTAAGCATATTTGCACAGCGTACTAACGATTCTGCCAGCTTTCAGTTGCGGTAATATAATAGCTATACATATTAATTATTTCGAAAGTGGGATTTAAACACAGAACATTGGTATCTTACAATCGGCCAGTGCCGATGAAATAAGAAGCAGCTACGGAATGGATACGATATAATTGAATACTATCTCATCAACTCAAACTTCTAGTCCAATACCTGTGAAAGAAACAATTATCTTCCATTTGGCAAAGACATGTGGAAAAGTCGGAAAAGGTTTAGAAGGAAACAAAATTCATTTTAGTGTTAAATTACATGTTTTAATATGTTGAGTAAGAATCCCGCCGTGATCGACTTTGTTTTTAATCCTTTCGTGTGTGTGTGTGTGTGCGCGTGTGTGTGTGTTTGTGTGTGTATGTGCGCGTGTGTGTGTGTGTGTGTGTGTGTGTGTGTGTGTCTGTCTGTGTGTGTATGTGTGGGTCTGTGTGTCTGTGTCTGTGTGTGCGTGTGTGTATGTGTGTGTGTAGTGTGTGTGTGTGTGTGTCTATCTGCCTGTATGTGTATATGCACACACAAAGAGATACTTAGTGAAATGTGAAAAAGAAATAGAGAGACAGAAAGATGGACAGACATTCAGATCGACAGACAGGCGGGCAGTCAGATAGACAAACAGACAGACATACAGACAGACAGACAGACAAACAGACAGACAGACAGGCAGACAGACAGACAGACGGACAGACAGACAGACAGACAGACAGACAGATAGATAGATAGATAGATAGATAGATAGATAGATAGATAGATAAGATTGTTCCATTTAACATCCGCTTGCTAAGCTTTAGTTATCGATTAATGCCAAGGAGTTTTGGCAAGTACATCTTTAGAAGATAAGCAAAATACGAGAAGAGCATATACATAATACATGTCAATTACGTAAGATAATGGTTTGAAATGTCCTTCAATTTAGAAATATTCCTATTGATAACTA
>NC_142934.1:17029082-17051582 GCF_046866305.1 Octopus bimaculoides | reverse complement strand
ATATGCCCCAAGGTTATTTCCATGAAAAAACTATACATCGATCATTTATAAATTTCTATGCAGTTTACAAACTTCTGCGCGTTTACCTAAAGTACAGTAATTTAGAAATATCCAATAATGAAACCAAAGCACTGCATCATTGTCCATTGGGATACAAATACTACCTGAAACTGCACTTGATAGAAAATGATCTTGCTAAATACATAGACTTAACTTCCTTCTATAAATTCCATTAATTATTTTGTTTCTGCTGAAATTACGCAGTCTTTGTTTCAATTAACTTTGAAAATAAAGAATTTATAAAAATAACCTTGTCATTATTGAACTGGCGTTAAAAATATAAATGAGAATGAAATTTCGATGGAAAGTTTTAATTTAACCCTTTTGTTATCACATGTCGGTCTTCGTTTCCTTTAGATTCGGAAATAATATAAAATTTATTAACATAACTATCATTATTTAGCTGATGCTAGGAACATAAATTAGCATGAAAGTTTAATGAAAAATTTTAATTTAGTTCAGTTAAACCTTTTTATTTTGCCATATTTCTTTTAGAATATGTTTCATTTAATTTCGAAAATAATATGAAATTTATCAAAATAATTTCGTTGTCATTTAACTGGTGTTAGGGACATAAATTAGTATGAAATAGGATGGAAGGTTTTTCTTAAGATCATCTTAAAACAAGGGTTTTGTAACATCTTACCACGAACAGTTTCTGGTGAGTTGACCTCAAAAGGCTGAGATTATTTCAGGTGGTTGGAATTGTTGAATTAGTAGAGCGTTGGGCAAAGTCTACTATTTAATTATGCCTTTCTATGTTATGTGTTCAAATACTGCTGGACTCGACTTTTGTCTTCCATCACCCTATGTTGGAAGGAGTAAATTGGCAAAAATGTTAAGGCGCTGGCTAGAAGGGCTCTGTTTCTTCATTTCAAATCTAGCTGAGATCAAATATTTATTTCATTTTTTCAATGTCCATAGATTGGTAGTTACAAATATTGCCGACGCTTCTTACTCGGATCTTCCTTCTAACATACTTATCGCTTCTCCTCTCTGTATCTACTTCCCACTACCAGTAAATTCTCAAAGTTTCATTTACATTACATCATCACCTCTACTGGTATTACAGCTGAATAGTGGTTTATAAAATGCTCATTCATACTACAATCAATTGTAGTAGTTAAGTTTACATTTTACTGTATGGAGTATACTATTTGTTCAGAGGTAATTCAGTTACGTTCGGGTTTATACCCTCAATTAATATTATTAACGTTATTATTACTGAAATTATTTTAGTATTATATGTTTGTTTTTATGTTCAGTTATAATAAAAACAATTTTCCTTTAATCTGATGGGTTACTTTATACTTTTGTAGAGTACGAATTATTATTCTTAGTCCGACGATGGCTTAGCTGGCCGAAACTTCGAAGTTACTTTCAACAACATTCTTGTATAAAAATAACAATGATAATGATAATACACATGCACACACACACACACACACACACACACACACACACACGCACACACACACTCGCACGTGTATGCATGCATGTGCGTCCGTTCGCGCATGTGTGATTTATGCTTTCCATTTTATGAGCAGAAGCGATGATGAGTTTATAGCTTCAAAGTTATTAACTTATAAATATAACATTTGAACCTGTAAAGTCTTTTCACTGGAGTTGAATCATAAATGTCTTAAGTTTGTATACTTTCCATTGATACTTCATACACCTATTCAGCAATTTGTTCCGGTCTGGTGGTCAATTTGCGTCATCAATCTATAATATTGACTGATTTACGATAAAGGAAGGAAAGCTTTCTGGATAGCTCAGTGTTACGCTCTCTTAGTATCTAATGCTGAAGAGAATTAACGAGTTCGAAATGTGAGGCCTCTTAGATATGACTGGGGTTTTAGCACGATTTTGTCCCGAGTATAACTTGTTTACTTCACGATAAATGCAGTGAAAAGACCTTCGAAGTTGAAACATCTTCCAAACATTTAAACAGGTTTTAGGTTTTTATATATATATTTGTGTGTATGTGTGTGTGTGTATATATATGTGAGTATATAATGAATATATAATGAGAGAAACTCAGTGTGAGGCATGTCCCCAATGTAAAACTGAGAGCTTCATATATAAACATTTTATGAATTACTTTGTACAAAAAAAACATAGATGTATGGATGTATGCTCGTCGGCTACTGCATAGATCTTTCTATCGTAGTGTAGTGGGTTCAATTACTGGATGGGCGGCGTCCTTGGCAATGAAATTTCATAGCACGTTGTTCCAGTCTACTTACTAGTAATATGTACCAGCAGGGAGCTGTTTCAGCCCTCTTTCCCTCTAGCTGTCATCTCCAGCTATTATGATAGGTGAAAGGTAAGTTGATCGAGAAAGCAAGCAGCGAAAGTGAAGCACATGTTGTCAAACTAGTCACGCACCCTGTGAGAGATTACGGTACCTTGTACAGTACAAAGTGTTTACTACATTGGCTCTGTCTCATTGTTATTCAGTAGTCTTCAATCATTATATATATATATATATATATATATATATATATATATATATATATATATATATATATATATATATATATATATATATATATATATATATATATATATATATATATATATATAAGTTGCGATATTTGCTCCGGCGCTCAGCATTCAGCGTTTAAATTCTGGCGTGGTCAGCTTTGTCTTTCATTCCTTCGGGACGTAAGAGATATATTATTCTCTCTCGCACGCACACACAGTGTTACTATTGAAATAATTAAACGTTTCCAAAGGGGGTCGAGAGATCTATCTACACTCGAAATCGTTCATAAAGACAATGACAGCGACGATGGTGGCGATGATGATTATGATGTTATATATGTTATATATGATGATTATTATAAGTTATACATATATATATATTATACATATATCTATATTATGATGTTATATATATATATATGTGTGTGTGTGTGTGTGTGTGTGTGTGTGTGTTATACACATGTTATACATTTATATTATGATGTTATATACATACATATATATATATATATATATATATATATATATAATAATATAAATAATATATAAAAACATATATACGTACATATATGTACATATTTACATATGTATGTATATACATATACATATGTGGGCACAGGACGTCACAGAACGTAAACAACATGAAATACGAAATACGAATACATGGAATATGAACTTTTCTTTCGAACAATGAAAGAAACAAATGGAAAGCAAGATAAGCAACATAAAGAACGACTCATCATCAGTTGTCGCTGTTTTCTATTCCGGATTTCGAGCAATTCTCGACAAGATACACCTTCGACAAAACAGTTGCTACCACAAAGCAAATCAAATTAAATTTGGGATTTTGTGGAGGGTCAACATTGGTAACAAATCAGGACAGTGAAAGCAAACAGGAAGAGCTGCTAAGCCTAAACGAGATGAGGTAGAGAACGCGGTGGAACAAGCTTGGTCAGGAGACAGGCAAGAATGCGTCTGATCGCTGCAGCTGAATAAGTTAGACAGTAAGAAAGAAAGAAAGAAAGAAAGAAAGAAAGAAAGAAAGAAAGAAAGAAAGAAAGAAAAAAGAAAGAAACACATGTTAGGAAAAGAAAGGAAGATGGCCGATGGTCATGTAAGTTGTTCACACACCTGCCTTCGTCTTTTACTTTCCTGTAAATTTCAACTATATATGTGCGTGTGTGTGTGTATACGTAGCGATACACACGCACATATATATCTATACAAACACATATATATATATGGGGGGGGGAGATTTGTTTGTGTGTAAAGAGAGACAGACACAGAAGTATATAGACAAACACACAAGTATATAGAGAGGCATATACATAGAGATATAGATATACGTCTGTATGCGTGTGGGGAGGGTATGCATGTGTGTATGTGTATACTTCAGCGCTTGTATATATATTCAGCGGTTTATTTACATATATAATGTACGCTTCCGTACATTTATTGTACTAATATGTATCCCACCTTTCATTATAAACATTAGTCTGATATTACAGTAACTTTGCTCTTTCATGTCGCCTACGAACATCTCAATATATATATATATATATATATATATATATATATATATATATATATATATATATATATATATATAGAGAGAGAGAGAGAGAGAGAGAGAGAGATATGCAGGGCAGGGAATCGTCAATTAGTAATAAAATTAATAATTAACAATTTTGCCGGGTAGCTCAGTATGAAAAGACCTTTTCGGTAAAAAACATTTATAATCATAAATATATAGGGATTGACAGTAACCTGCTTCTCCAACATACTGAGAATTCAGAAATAGCAGTCAAAGAACTACTGATTTCAAAACTACAAATTATTACTCCAGATTGATAGCGATATTTTTGATACACACAGAACTGTTTTTTGTTCTGTGTGTATCAAAAATATCGCTATCAATCTGGAGTAATAATTTGTAGTTTTGAAATCAGTAGTTCTTTGACTGCTATTTCTGAATTCTCAGTATGTTGGAGAAGCAGGTTACTGTCAATCCCTATATATTTATGATTATATATATATATGTATATATATATATATATATATATATATATATATGTATGTATGTATGTATGTATGTATGTGCGTATAAGTGTTGATGTGTTTGCGTGTGGAGAGATGACTAGCGGATGTCTTTTTGATACTGGTGATTTACGTTTTATAAAATTAATGAACTACTCAACAGATTACATTCCTTCATCTGCTTCTGACAGAGCAACACACTTGAGTGGGCATTGAATCACACATATACAGCATTTAACATTTATATATATATATATATATATATATATATATATATATATATATATATATATATATATATATATATATACGTGTGTGTGAGAGTGGGGGTGTATGTGCATGCGTGTGTGTGCTTATGTGTGCGTGCGCGTGTATGTATAGGTAGAAATGTAAGCTGTTGGATAGATACATAGATAGATATATATATGAGTACAAACATGCGTATGTATGTATGTATATATGTATGTACGTATGTATGTATGTATGTACGTACGTATACGCACACATATACGTGTATGTATATGCCTGTGAATGAACTTTTCTGAATATGTTTGTAGATTTTTAAAGAAATTAAATGTCTGCTAAGTAACCATTAATTTGGAGCATTAAATTCGGCTTAATCATTTATTTAGATACAGACACACGTTTGTATAAATATGTATGCACACACACACACACACACACACACACACACACACACACACACACACACACACACACACACACACACACAACACACCATTTACATGCACATACACACAGACGCGCATACAGACTCTCATTCAATCATAAACCTCATATGTTTGTACAATATATATATATATATATTTGCGTGTGTTTTCATACGTGTATTATACACAAATGTATATGTCGATATTTACAAATGGATTTACACAAATCACGCGGACATATATTAAGTACACTTCACACTTCACAAAATTTTAATGTTGTTTTCATGAGAAATAGACTTGCATTTGACATATAAAAATTAATATTGATGTCTTATTTTGTGTGTCTTTTCGTTCGTCTGTGATAGTGGAGTGTCCAAAAATATCACCATAGAATTAGAAGTACCAATGTTTTATGTATAAGGGATACATTAAATCACTTATATGTAATATTCCTCACAAACATGCAGGCAGCCACAAATGCAATATAGGTTTGAACTGCGCAGTAAAATATGATGCTAAAAATACGTCTTTACTCAACGGTTAAAATTAAGCTAAGTTTCTAGCAAGACTCGGTAAAAATGAAACTTATATACAGACGTTGCAATTTATTCATCTCTCGCATGCGGGTATTGCTAGTGCAATTTATTCAACAGTGAATTTAAATTCAGTTTCATAAATAATCACAAATCAATAAATGCGCAGCTGTACTGCAAGCCTTAACGGCCGAATTGCAGCTCATTTAGGTGTATTAGCAGGATTAGAAGTGAAGTTTGTATTCCAGAACTTAAATGCAGCTTTGAAACTATTTCAACCACGAAGCTTTCCTCTGATCCGATATTTCAGCTAGAGTTGTATATATTTAACCAACATTCTCAACGAATTATTATCAAATCGTAGAAGCTTCCACGAGACATTCTATGATTCCCAAATGTAGCTGAATAATGTTCAGAGAAGTATAAGTTCGTATAGAGAAATACCTATTACATTTTACAACTCCATAAGCCGATTAAATTTATCAATTCAGCCAGTAATTGGTTAATTATACACTACTCTGCCTGCATACTTTATAAAGATATGCAAACACCATAGTGACTATTTCCATCTGCTTGTTACTGTTAACAATATACTGTGTGTGTCGTTCTATTGGCGAAATGTAGCTGTCAATGGCTCAACGAGAGATTTGTTGCTTAGATAAATAAACAGTTGAACGGCGTGGGCTAGTGAATGAGAATCTTCAACAATTTGACTATTAACTGGACATTCTTATACGTTTCGCCATCTGAGACACGACTCAGAACTATAAAATGTTGCCTGACAACTGTTGAAGTAGTTGTAATAGATATTAGCAATTTTATATCAATACTGTCTCAATAATAACGATATGTAATATACAGCGAACCATTAATACAATCACACACAGTATGTAATAATGGTTAATATTTTAGAATACAAAGATTACAACTACAGCGAAAGCATCGGATAATATAATGGAAACCATCCAGTGAGGAAACATCTACGAGGGCATTTTCTGTGCTAGAAATAGCAGCCAAATCCTCCTTAAATCACATTGCTCCGTCTTAAATACAGACGAGACAGAATGGATAATTTGATCCACACGTCTGTGTACACACCACCACTGTCACCAGCGCCAGCATCACATCATCACCACGAACAGCCACAACAAAACCCTTTACACCACTTGATGCGGTACTAGCAAATAATACTAGAAATGGGCCTTAGTAAATTACAGGAACATTGTATCAGTGTAACAAACTCAATTCGTGACCCTGTTTAAACGCACTGCATGGTAATTGGTTACTTTTATACGACTCCCTTCTGTTGGAATGATTCACACTAGATTCCTAGTGTCAATATGACTCGATATTTTCAACTACGTTAAACAATGTATCGTAGACAATTTGAATCTAGAGAGAAAGAGTCCGTGTTCGCATATTATGTTAAAATATCGCTTTATGTTCTCGAAATAATAGCCAAATCTACGTTAAGTTGTACTGCGTATCTTTAGAAAATATGAGATACATTAGATAATAAGCTATTGAATACATTGTTTGAATGAAAGACTGGTTGTTGATGTCAGGGATGATCTTTATTGTAGGTTTGTTTGATCATAACTGAACTTAGGTTAAACATACCCTGCCATTTTTAAAATAAAGCGCAAATTTTCTTTAAATATCTAGGCAATCTATTGTTTGCGTCGATAAATCAGAGCACGCCAGAGTACCGTGGTTCAATGCTTGAAGACATCTACACAAATAGTGTCCTAAAAGACGGAAGACAATGGATGTGATTTTAGATGTTGTTTCTAAAACAACACTAAAATATAATTCTGTGTTATGAAGGATAATTTCCGATTACAGGTCTACTGGACGAAGGTGGAACAGTTGTTAAGCAACAACTCCTAGTACCCCTGCTGCAGTGACAAGGGCAATTGCAGTGTTCACATTTGCTGAAGCAGTAACAGCAACGGTAAGGAGAACAGCAGATACAAGATCAGTCAAAACAACAACAGTAGTAACTATAACATCGAGGGCAAGAACAATAATGACACAAGTAGCCATAGTAAGGACGGGAACAGGAGTAAGTGTAACGTTGCAGTAGTAACGATAGTAGCGACAACAGGGGAAAAAAGAAAACGCAACGAGCACCGAGGTTGAGCATATTTTATGAGAGATATGACAACAGACTTTAGGCAGCAACTGTTTGCAATATTAATAAAGATCTACGACTGTCGAAAAAGTGACCCACAACTATTACAGCAAACATCAGCAACAGAAAGTCAGAACTGCAACCAAAATAATTATAATTAGCCACATGGTGTCTTAGCAGTTCGCGACATCAGTAAAAACTTGCTACTGTCATAGATTATCAACAACATTTATAGCATATATTGACAACGACGTTTGCAGCAGAAAAATATAATTGCAACAAAAATAGATATAATTAGCAAGAGGCAGTCGTAATAGCATTAGCACACCACAGCATTTGAATGCAGTGACAACAGTAGCAACAACAGTAGCTAAACACCTTACATTACTATCAACAACAATTGCAAAAGTAACAAGCTGCATTTTGCTATTAAGAGAAAGTTCGACAACAGCAATGTAAGAAGCAGCAGCAACAACAATCAGAGTAACAACAACAAGAGTTGTAGTAGTAGTAGTAGTAGTAGTAGTAGTAGTAGTAGTAGTAGTAGTAGTAGTAGTAAGAGAGCCATCATGCCCAACAGACAGCTGTCAATTTCTAAGAGACCATCTCTACTTAAAAGAGATTAAGACATACTTCCATTCAACTGACGTCTTGTGAGAATGAAAATAAATCTTATTAAGATCGACTTCTAAGCTAAATACCACTACAACTGCATTCAACATAGCTATATACACCAGCAAAACGACCATCTTCACCACTGCTAGAAAAACTTTTTGCTTTTACCAACAGCAACTTCAGCTCTTTGTTTTGGAATGTTTTCTTTTGTCTTTCTGTCCTAGGGTTTATCTCTATGCAAGTGCCACTGGTCATAGTGCTCAGACTGTAACATTGACGCAATTCTAATCGAAGCGTTATGCCGTCCGACCATAGGGGACCTATCACTGTTTGACGAGTCGCTTGTTTTCGCACGACAATTGGAAGGCCGGTAGTAAAAGACAGAATTTTAATACAGTGCAAAGGGACAAAATAGACACCTGTCACCAGGCTTAATGTTTGACACTCCAAATACTTCCGCCAGTTAACCACTTTTGAGTGGTATTTTATTTATCAGCCCGCAAGTTATGAAGCGTGTTGGTGACTTCGGCTGGATTTGAACTTAATATCTCAAAGAGAAAGAACAAACACAGCAAGGCATTCATTAGAAACGCTAATGACTCGGCTGATTCTCCGCTTTAACAGCAGCAACAACCAAAGCTACTACTCGTATTTTCTACACCAAGGTCCTTCAATCAAAACAATTCTTTTCTAAGCCAACATCATTACTATCGACTATACTTCAACCAAAACTATTTTTACACCAACTAACACAACTATCAATTCTGCTACAACCAAAACTATAATTTTTACCGAACGGAATATTACAAGGTTACTAGAACCAAGACTGCCATTTTTTAAACCAACCTAACCACTATCAAGCTATACTTCCATCGAAACTATTTTTACAGCATCCTCAACAGTATCAGCTGTACTTCCAACCAGCATCTTCCAACCAGAATTACTGATTTCAACACCAATTTTACTATACTTCATTACTGCCAAAACTACACTACTAACTATAACATTGTTACCGTGCTGCTAAAGATTATGTGCACTCCCTGCTTTAAATACTAACTACTTTCATTTAATTAAAATCATCTTTGTTATCCACCATTGATCTTTGCTTATCATAATAATTTGTTTGGATACTGATCGTTATCAATAAAGAAGAATTTCTAGTTAAAATATCTTGGTTTACTCCGTCATATTTTTTAGCCCCAGTTTAAATGTAAGATCTTATGCAGCAGTCATCTCTGGGCAATTTTCCTGTGACATTTATAAATTTATTACACTATACAGTTTTCGTTGAAGAAGAATTACAATGTTTCTAGTTACACAAAGATATAATAATTACGGTTACACTATGATTCGTTGATGGGTTATAATAATATCGGAACATATCAACTTACTCTGAATTCACTTCCACAAAGAATTCCATTTTTTTATTCAATTCAGTTAATTAAAATTTCATGTTGGCCTACTCTACGATTCTGCCACCTCGCCACCTTACCACAAAAGCTAATATTAATCTAGTCACAACCAAAACTAGAGTTAACTGCACCAATCATACTGCCAACAAAACTTATATTAATTACACTGACCGTTTCCACCAAAATTATGTACACCAGTCGTTCTATCGCTAAAACCAATAATGACTACTCTGAGTTTACCACATAATAAACAAAGTTAAATACACTAGCCTAACCACCGTCAAAATCAATTACTCTGACAGGAAAAAGTCTTTTTACATTCCAAAATCAAATTCTGCCGAGATCATTCATTCTTCCTGGGTCGATAAAATATCTACTAGTCAAATACTAGGATCGATGTAATCGGTTTACCACCGCTCCTCTTCACCTCAAATTTGCAGGCCACCAAATTTGCTACACTAAATGTACCGCCACCAAAACTAGAATTAAAAACCGATCATATACCCACCAAAACTAGAGTGAACTACATTGCTTTAATCTTACCACAATGCAACTGTTCATATAAATACCAATGTTTCTAGCTTCGCATCAAATACTGCTATCACCATGAACACAAATAATAATTAACTCAAATAAAAACTATCTGAGTCTATTATCCTAACTGTTACACTACCACAATCATTATAGATTGCGTTGTAATTTTCATTTTATTGAGATATTTAATGCAGAACACAACTAATTATTTACCCCAAAGCAATTCATTTCTTCACTTGTTGCGCTTCGTTAGTAAGACATTAATCAACATTCAACATTATTCCCCTCACAAACCCTACCTCCAACACCACCACATCTCCCCACATTTCTATTGAATATAAGTCTTTAGGCTTATGGTTAGCCGAGACTGCAGATATGTCAAATTCAATATTTAAATGAGATTTCAATTAATACGAGTTTAGATATCTAAAATATATTCCCTCACTATTTTCATCGTATGATTAATTACTTTTTCATGTTACTTTTCACTGTCGTTTTTTTTTTTTTTTCGATTTTGTTGTCAATGGATCACATTGTTTTCAACACTGTGATAAATTAGTACATGTGCCGTAATGCAAAAACACATAGCCACACCCATCACAGGATAAATAAACTGCAAATTAGTTTATAGTGTAATTCAAAATTAGCTACTTCGTTTTTCAATGATAGCACAGTTCATAAAAAAAAAAAAAACGTTTCTTTGTCGCAGCACAGTAGTATGTATCAGATTTTAAAGTCAGCGACATGAAGAGTACAGTGAAATTGCAACAGAGGAAAGGGTATGTAGCATTGTGAGTACATACCTTCTTCGGGATAAAAATCTCACAAGAGAAATAAAAACAAAAGAGAAAGACAGCAGGGTTTTACATCCTCTATATTTGAGAAATCGGCAACAGTTATCTCCTGCCTTTAGTGTTCTCCATTTTTCCATGAGTATGTATGTGTGTGTGTGTGTGTTTGTGTGTGTGTGTGTGTGTGTTTGTGTGTGTGTGTGTGTGTGTGTGTGTGTGTGTGTGTGTGTGTGTTTATTTGTGTGTCTGTATTTGTCCCCCCAACATCGCTTGACAACCGATGCTGGTGTGTTAACTCCACGTAACTTAGCGGTTCGGCAAAAACGACCGATAGAATAAGTACTAGGCTTACAAAGAGCAAGTCCTGGGGTCGATTTGCTCGATTGAAGGCGGTGCTCCAACATGGCCACAGTCAAATGACTGAAACAAGTAAAAGAGTAAAAGAGTAAACGTTCTCTTTTTCCTGAACTTTTGATGGCACATTCATATGCGCTCGACAGATGACCTCTACAACAGTGCATGACTTTCGTTCCCTGTCCCAAAGAACAAAATCACGTATGTTATTATTTGCACCAAAATGTTGTCTTTATTGGAGTGTTCCACTTGTTTTTAAAAGCGTGAGTACACGTTGGATTTGACAGTCAGGAACTATATGGAAGCACCACTGTGTTTCTGAGAAAATCGAGATTATAGATATCTCACTGCAACGGATTTTATTGTTTATTACTGACCATAATTTTCTTAATCAAAGATAAAATTCAAATTAAACCAAATTATGCACAGCAGCGACATCAGACACTTGGTTTCTAAGAAGCCATAACATACACAGCCGTTGTTTTACTGCTGAGTTGAAATATTTACGATCCGCGGAATCTCATCCTGCACAGATCGGTTTGGGAGGATGAAAAATAGGCAATAGAACTTTAGAAATAATAAGGTAGATAACGGAAGTCTCCCATTATGCAGAATAATTCGTTTTATATAGGATGCGTATATCGAATAGACTTCAATACAGTATTAGTAATTAAAAATACCAAATAAATGTAGGGTTTATCTTGACGTCGGGTGGATTAGAATTAATTCAGTTAGCCGCCATTGCTATTTTACTACTTTGGTCACACACATCGCGGTAAAAATTCTAAAAATAGTGTGGTCTTTATATCTGCTGAGAAGTACTTTATATGTTGGAAGAAATGAGAAATGGATACCTTGACGTCCTTATTTCCGATTTGTAACAACATAATTGAAACTTTCGTTCGCCAACTGAGAATTTGAAACTGACATTGGATATCAACTGCGAAAGTGTTTATTTTTGATCACCTATGTTCATAACGAAATCACCATAATAACATTAGTTTCTTTTCCAGTGAACATAATGGTTTGTAAATATTACGGCAAGTGGTATGAAATTAATGCGATGTCCGTGCCTTTTCAAGAGTGTTAATCAGATTAAATGAACTGAATCTATTAGATTATACGTTTGAAACAGCATTGAAGACTCAGCAGGCAAGCCAATCTTCCTGTAATATATAATTAGTTTTCATTAGGTACAAATCCTTGGATTTATATCCCTGGATTATAGATACGGGTGATGTTCACGGCTTTTATATATGCATCATTTAATTAAAAGAAAATTGCTTGAACAGTAAATTTTGAAACTTTCATTACAACAGAACATATTTCTAACTACACTCTGCGCAACAGCTAAATAAATTTGCATACAAGTAGATTACGGCTTTGGCAAAATAATATGCAGTATTTCTACCGACTCTTTTACGTTTCCAATTCAAACCCCTAGTTCAGTTTTTATCACTACACAGTCAATAAAATAAAGTACAAGTCATGTATTAATGTGAGTTTCTCGGGTCCCTGAAAGTGGGTCCTGGGATTTCTTGCTGAGTGACCTGCACGCAAATACTGTGTTTATAGTGATCAAATATCCATGCAACACAATTATATCATTCCTTTTATTAAATTGGCATTACCTAGACGGGTGCACGGTGTACCACGCGTTGGATATCAAAGTGATCGAAGTGTTTTGCTCAAGAACACAATGCAGCACTAGGTTCGGAAATCGAACCCACGATGACGCGTTCGTGAGTGCAACACCCATGCCACTAGGTCATGCCCCTCGCACGTGCTCGCGGCAATGTAATTTGCTAACTACACCATTCGCTGAAAATTGCTCGTTTTGTGCCAAAATTAGAACTGATTAGTATGTGGGCAATTGATCTGCAGAATTGTAAGAGTGATCGAAAGAAGGGTAGATGGTATTAATAATCTCTCTCCCTAAAAACTATTATTGAGTACTTTTTTACTTCTTTAAACTGGTGTAATTTGAAGTATAATTAGTTGCTAATTGTAACAGAACGAACAACCAACTGCATAAAGTCTTACTCGCAAGGTCAGATTTAGGTGACGGATACAGAAGCAACAGTTGTGGTTCTATGAAAGCATACTTTAGTCTTTAGAATTATGAAACGAGAAAACGGAATGTACCAACAAAAAGATTTGTTACCACAACAATTGTTTCATCTTCAAGATGCACTGTGTGTGTGAGTGCGTGCGTGCGTGCGTGCGTGCGTGTGTGTCTGTGTGTGTGTATAAAGAGGCAGACAGACAGATATATATATACTTACTCTCTTTCTCATTTTCTCTTCTCATCTGTCCGTTCTCACTTAGCCTCGCTGTGACCCACATTGTATCACTCGAAGCGCTATATTCCTTTTTTGTTTCTTCCACCAGTGTATTTATCTGAACTGTACACTTCTTTATTTTTTAGGTATTTCAATTGCCTTTTTATTTTTTTTTCTGTGGAGGCGCAATGGCCCAGTGGTTAGGGCAGCGGACTTGCTGTCGGAGGATCGCGGTTTCGATTCCCAGACCGGGCGTTGTGTGTTTATTGAGCGAAAACACCTAAAGCTCCACGAGTCTCCGGCAGGGGGGTTGGTGGCGACCCCTGTTGTACTCTTTCGCTCCAAATTTGTCTCACTCTTTCTTCCTGTTTCTTGAGTAACGCTGCGATGGACTGGCGTCCTGTCCATCTGGGGGGAACACATACGCCATAGAAACCGGGAAACTGGGCCCATGAGCCTCACTAGGCTTTAAAAGGGCGCAAAAAAATTTTTTTAATTCTTTTTTAGTCATGCATTTGCGATTGTCTGATTTTATGTATTATCTATTAGTTTTCCTTCTACGAACCTCAAAATCTTTCTCATATTTTACGAGGATGTTCTGTTAGTGAATATACAGAATATGCTGATCAATTAGAGTCTGCCCTGTTACTTTCTTCTTTACATTTGCCGTACGGAGATACTGTAAATTTAGCATAGATTACCTGCAGCTATGATTGACCTATGATACATGTAACCTTCGTCTTTTAGGATACGCGAAGTATTTTTGTTACTTACTATAAGGGAGAAACATATTTAGCATCTTCGACGCTAGAAAATAGGGTTAGTGCATTACAGTGAATATACAACATACTGTCATCGATTTGTCCCTCTCTAAACATTTCTTCTTCACTAAAGATCGATAAAGTAAATAATCCCAGATGAAAAAAAAAATATCATCCGAGAACCTACTCAAAAGAAATCATTATCTTTAAGAAATATCATTGATATTTCAGAATCCTTTTATTAGGAGCTGAAAAAGGAAACGTTACGTAAAAGTAATTCTTTGTTACTATCCGTACAGTTGCTGATGACGACGATAATAATGTTGACGATGCTGACGCTGTCGTACTAGTAGGATGAGTGTAAATTACATAGGTGACGCAGTTATTATATATTTGTTATTAGTGACTCGGCTGTTTTGTCAACGTGAATCACTGTACTTGTTGATCTCGTTTCAATAGTTACAAGTCGTCAATACAAGCTGTGAGTTTACCTAAGCATTCAAAGAGAACAACGTTAAGTAGGAGTAAGCATTTTAATGACTAAATGATCGTTATTTTTTTCTTTGGTTTTGTTTTCTTCTGCTTTTTATTTTCCTTTGCCATTAATTTGTTACTATGTTTCAAAGCTGATCGTTGATGGAAAATAGAGTTTATGTATATAACAGAGTGAAAGAGATAGAATGACAGAGATTGCGCCATTGCGCCAGCTAAAGTGAGAATTAGATATTTCTAACAGCAAACACTTAATTTATGAGTAAATCAAAGAGAAATACTAAAAAGTAAGGGGGGGGGGGAAGGAAAAAAAATATCCAAACAACAAAGATATGTTAAAAAGAGTACATAAAAATGATAAGTGGAGAAAGATTAAAAGAGAGAAAAAAGAGAAGGATGATGAAGATGGAGGGAGAATGATCGAGAAACGTGCAGAATGAGAGGAAAAGTTTATAATATTTAAAGAAATGTGTTGCTGCATCGATGTATATTAAATATATCACTATGGCTGTTGTTAGAATGACATCATAAAACTACCGGAATTACACGACGAATAAGATTTATTTACTTGAACATAATTTTATCAAGACACAGATTGCAGCTAGTAAAAATCGTTAATACTAAGAGTGATAAAAAAAAATAACTAAAAGCAACTTATCTGGATACTGAATATTTATGCTGTAGTGTCTCACATATATATATAATGTAGTGAGTTGGTAAACTTCGATCAACTGAGATTATCTAAGAAATAAAATTCTTCTTCTAGGGTTGTTTAAAATTTAAAATAACATTGGAGTTAACTTCAATAAGATCAGTTGATAGAATGTTTTTTGACAATATAAACAATAGAGACCTGAATGAATCTGACCATTTAAGCCAAATGGAGAAAACAAGTTAAGGGTGTTCGATACATACACACATACATACATCCATACATATATGCATGCATGCATGCATACATACATACACACACACACACACACTCACACACACACACACACACACACACACACACACACACACACACACATATATATATATATATATATATATATATATATATATATATATATATATATATATATATATATTGTTGTACTTGAGGATGGTCATATTGCCAGTTTAGCCAATAAAAACACACGCACTGTATATTTGGTGTTAATTTGCTTCAGCTTTATATTACATTACATTACACTTAATCCTATTTCGGCCAAAAGAAATATATATATATTGCAAAACAAATATATATGTGTGTGTGTGTGTGTGTGTGTGTGTTGTGTGTGTGTGTGTGTGTGTGTGTGTGTGTGTGTGTGTGTGTGTGTGTGTGTAGATATATATACATAAATATATGCACATATGCATACATGAATACGTACATGCATATATGTGTATACGTAGATAGATACATACATAAGTACGTATATACAATTCTCACAAATAATACGTGTAAGATTTTGATGCTAGTAGAAGGTAAACAAATATATAATACACAGAATACATGACAAATATATAATACACCGCAGATACATGACTGAAAAACAATTAAAATGCCTATGTATATATACATAAAATGAAGAGATAGATAGTGCGAAAGAGAGAGACGGGCTGACAAAGAAATAAACAGATGAACAGTAATAATGCCGTGAGACCAAAATGAATACCAAAAGACTGACATCCCCTGTAGGGAGATTCTTTGGAAAAATTTAGCTGTTGATTATGCCATTATTACCTCCCTTGGTTGTCGCGTTTAGCTCTTAAACACGCTTGGAATGAAATGATCTTCTACATCTTCTCTACAAATTGCATGAATAATATTAGTTGTCTTACAAGGATTTCGTCATTATAATAATGTATTCGTATTTTATTCTCACTTTACTTGTTAATGATTTGCATTTTTTAATATTTTTATATATTATTAATGTTTCTGCTTATTCTTGTGTATGCATGCGTTTAATTTCTGATTGTTGGCGTTGTTGGTGGGGTTATGGTGATGATGATATTGTGTAGCCCAAGAAGCATATCTTTTATAAAATTATTGTACCAGTGAACATTCCTTCTTTGATTTTACTTTGTATTTGTAGGGTTAGGCGAGACTACGCGGCCCAGTGCGTCAGGTCTTTGTTCAAAGCGGTAGCAGAGAGAGATTTAACAGCTATTTCTCACAGCTCAAATGACCACTACAAGCTCTCTGTCTCCCTCTCTCTTTTCCACCTCTCTCTTTTCTCTGCTCTCTCTCACTCTTGTCTTTAAATGTGAATTTTAACTGTTCGTGACCTGCTATCTATTATAAGAAAATTTAGAGCAATTCTTATGACAAGCAAACAATCAGTTTGTATGAGCGAGAACAATCAAATAACAAAACTAATAAAATAAAGTAAATGAAAGAACGTGACCTAGTCATTATTAATTCTAGTTGATTCATATGTTTCTCTTTCAGTCTCTATTCCACTCCCTCTCCCTCTTTCTGTCTCCCTTCTCACCCACTTAAAGTAAAATTATTGGCTTTCATATTTAGGCATTTGAAAATGCTCAAAACATATCTCTGTTGTCTGTAATTGCTTTTTCTTTCTTTTTTTTTTTTTGTAGATTTTATTGTTTATGTTTCATCAAGGTCAACCACGACCAAAGAACGTTACCTTTTACGAGCGAACGGAACCGAGACGCGTTGCACCGCGCCGCGACGCGCCAGTAATTTCTGTCACGTCTTTGTCTCTGATTTCTCATTAGGTTTGGTTTATTGTCAGTGTCGTGTGTGTGTGTGTGGGGGGGGGGGGGCCAATAGCATGAATTCAGTCGAGTGGTCTTCATCAGTTATTAGGTCGCAGAAACCTCCATAACATAACATCTAGGGCGGCCGTTGGTTCAGGAGGCCAGCAGTGGCCAATAAACCTACCATAAGTTGAATAGTAATTGTACAAACGGGTGGATGAGATGTGTACATCAATTTCTTTGGTCTTATGCTCATTTTTAAAGGTCTCAGAAGAAGCCTTCTATACGTACCGTCAATGCGATGTTGCAAACACTTTTTCTTCATTGTCCAGTTTCTGCCCCATACATAAGAATACTCTCTACATATACCCATTAAAAGCTTAGATACTTTGACAAGTTTAGGCCACCACAGCCCAATCGAGTAACGAGTTTTAGTTCGCCGAGGTATATTCAGGTGAAGCTGAGTTGTTTGGAATTTGTTGGCGATGCTCATTCAGGAGCTTGTTGAATGTTTTGAGATATTTTCCTTTCCTTATGTGTCGTGGTATGATGTCAAAGAGAGCAAGGCCAGTTAAGATGAAATAGTTTTGTCTTCGTGTCGTAATGTGATGCGAGCAACATTTTTGTAGAGGAGAGATGGCACGGAAATCAAGCCTTATGTGGATTTAAAAATTGATGCCAAGATAATATGGAGTCAAAATTATTCCAGACATAACTGTTTTCTTTCCTCTGTATCTTACATTTTGGAGGAACTGTCTTTCACTACAGTAGTTAACGTATGTTCACCTCTCACGACAGATGAATGTAGTTTGAGAGAAATACAGTTATTACTTCTAACAGTTCAAGAGTTCACATAGACAAGAGTTCAACGTTTGCTCAATAAAAAAAAATTGTTTTTTATACACTGCTGTGTTTGCATGTGTCAAGAGTTTGTTTGCTTTTTGAAGCTTTTAAAATGACATCGTTGAAAATTGCTATGTGGCCGTGTTAAATATGACAGATCACAAATTAAGACTAATGCCTTGATGTAGCCTGTGATGTGGAAACACTCAATGAAGTTATTCCTGCAGCTATCATAATAAAACTAAATAATGCAGTGGTACAACCAGCAAAAGGAAAAGAAAAGCATTGTAGTACAGGCAAAGAGAAGGAATTAAATAATATGTTATGATTATTAACAAGAGTATATATTATACACGAAGAGTAACAGCAATAAAAAATAACATGGTGGTAATGACAAACAGAAGCAACAGTAACAACTAGGAAAACTACAGAACAACCACAACAATCGCGAAAACGGCAACAACAACCAAAGTTACAAAAACCAAAACCACTACTGCAATAACGACCGACAGCCAAAGCAATGGCAACGTGAAGAATAACGACAGACAAAAATTTGCAACAGCGACAACAACAATCATAACAACAAAGGCCAAAGTAAAGACAATCACACGACCACAGTAACAACTTCAAGAATAACTACATTAGCAACGTACACAAAAGTCACAGCAATCACATCAACAGCTACAGCAATAACAATCACAACAACGACAACCTCAACAATGACAACAAAAGCAGTTATATCCACAACAATATCTACGTAAGCAATACGAAACCGAACCACGCAGCAACAAAACAAACACATCAACCATAACTGCGTCAACTGCAAAACTAGAATCACATCACAAGTAACATCTACTTCAGCAACGACAATTTGAAGACTGATAGCAACAATTACAACAAGCAGCACAACAATAATAGCACCAAAAACAACAATAGGCACAGAAACAACGACAACTATCTGAATAATACAACCACGATTAACAGCATTAACAACAAATAGCGTCTGTAACAACAAGAATAAAAAGCAATCACAAACAGCAACCAAAATACCAATAACTAGAATTATTGTTGGTACTCCGTCGCTTACGACGTCGAGGGTTCTAGTTGATCCGATCAACGGAACAGCCTGCTCGTGAAATTAACGTGCAAGTGGCTGAGCACTCCACAGACACGTGTACCCTTAACGTAATTCTCGTGGATATTCAGCGTGACACAGAGTGTGACAAGGCTGACCCTTTGAATTACAGGCACAACAGAAACAGGAAGTAAGAGTGAGAGAAAGTTGTGGTGGAAGAGTACAGTAGGGTTCTCCACCATCCCCTGCCGGAGCCTCGTGGAGCTTTTAGGTGTTTCCGCTGAATAAACACTCACAACGCCCGGTCTGGGAATCGAAACCGCGATCCTATGACCGCGAGTCCGCTGCCCTAACCACTGGGCCATTGCGCCTCCACTAAATAACTAGAATAATACCACAGTAACAACGCCCACCCACAGAACAACAACAATAGGAATCACAATAACAACAATATTAGTAACAGCAACATCTACAACGACCATAACCAAAATTATAATGAGAGTTATAAACAAATTAGTATTGCATGCAAGAACAGTTGGTGTAGTATTTATAATTAAGATTTATATCCACTTGATAGAAGACAAGCTTTCTATGATGACAGTGATGTTTGTATACGTTGTTAGAGAAAAAAAAAACCATATTATATTGCATAGTAACACTAATTGGATCTACTCGATAGCGATGCCATACAACGTCAATACCAGTGCGATATATTTCTCTCCTTTATTCTATTTCAGAAAATCGCCATACTAAAACATTCAATTCAATAAAAAAAAAGTGTTACGTCAGTTCTTTACTAGCCATGTTATTGTCGCTGCCTTTATATTAATTAACTATTTAACATATCTTCACTACTTTTGTATTAATAGACTAGTTATACTGACTGGGTTTGTATTAATAAAGTTGTAGTTACTACCTTTGTGTTAATAAACTAATTTAGTTATAGCAACTGCGATTATAGTCATAAACTAGTCATGTAATATTCACTGCTCTTGTATTATTAATAAATTAGTTAAATTATACAGTCACTCTCTTTGTATTAATAAAGTAGTTAAGATATAGTCATTGCGTTTATATTAATAAACTAGTTAATGTACAGTCAATGCTTTTGTTGCATTAATAAAATATTTAAGTTATAGTCATTGCTTCTATAGCATCAATACTCGTTGCAGTAGCAAAAGCAACGACAGCGACGTTGAGGACAATAATTACACCAACAAGAAACAAACAAGAAAATCGTTAACGGCAACAACAACAAATTTAACAATAATTTACCAACATTCTCATGTTCACACTGTGCCAGACGGGTTGTATAAAGCCTAATAAAAGAAACGAGCCATGGCATACAGTTAATATGTAAATATTGTAATATTAGAATGTGTGTAAAGAACTTTATCATCAACAGATGTGGCCCTTTGATATAAATATTGATGGTTATTAGGAAGTTGGAAAAGAAAATGATACACCACAAAGGGAAAGACAGAGATACAAAGAAAAGGAAAGATAAATAGTAAGGGAGAAAGAGAGATAGAGATTTATAGATTTAACGTTTCGTAGGTAGTATTATCAACTGTTTTTTTTCACAATTATAATATTCGGCAGTGAGCTGGAAGAATTGTTAGCACACCGGGCAAAATGCATAACGGCATATCGTCTGTATCTACGTTCTGAGCTCAAATTCCGCCGATGTTGTCTCTGCCTTTCATCCTTTCGAGCTCGATGAAATAAGTACCAGTCGAACACTGGAGGTCGATGTAAAAGACTTACACCCTTCCCCCAACGTTCCAGCCAAGCATTTGCAATCATGCGGGAACACTACAATGATTTTGGACCTTTATTCTTTGGTTGATTTCTTCCGGTTGGTTGGATTTCATATCACAACTCCCGCATGTACTTTCTCCCTTAGATTTTGGTCCATTTGGTGTATGAGGCAGTTGAACTCTTCTGTCCTCAGTGGTGTTTCATGCTGAGTTGTTGGTTCATCTGGTATCACCGATAGGAGTGTGTCCAGTTCCTTTTTGAAGACATACACGTCCACATTATGAAGGCTTCTTCATACATACATACATACATACATACATACATACATACATACATGTGTTTGTGTGTGTGTGTGTGTGTGTGTGTGTGTGTCTGTGTGTGTGCTTCTGTATACAAGAAAGAGAGATGACAAAAGAATGATAATCTTCTTTAGTTTACAGTTCTTCCTGCTCTAAGATGCAGTGGACTCATAGTTGAGTGTCTTCAAGCTATAAGGTTTTATCCAAACACTCAACTACGGCTCCACTGCATCCTGCAGCAGAAACAGCTGTAAGCTAATGAAGTTCATAAGACAGCCAGTTATCCTTTTGTCATATCTCTTTCCTATAACTGCTCTATATTCAGCTAACACACCATTCTGAAGCATACGTATATTGATTTCTACGCCGGGTTATTAGTCTCGCAATGCTTAAGGGATATATACATATATATATATATATATATATATATATATATATATATATATGGGAGAATATACGAAAAAAACAACAACAGACGAGGACAGGTGGTGTAAACAACAGAAGGATGTATTAGTTTGACGCTCGGGAATACAGAAAGTGTTTAACGTTTCGAGCTACGCTCTTCAACAGAAAGAATACGGAGAAAACAAGGAGAAAAACACGATACAGTAATCCCTCGACTATCGCGGTTGTTACGTTTCAAAACC
>NC_142934.1:17021582-17024082 GCF_046866305.1 Octopus bimaculoides | reverse complement strand
TAAGTGGATTTGTATTTAACAACTTATTATTATGCAAAGAGATGATTTGTGAAAGATATTTTTGTGTTTGAAAAACCTATCCTAATTCGTCGTGAGTTAATAATCGAATAGTATCTTGAATTTCTCGGAAAATTATTTTCTATAGCTTCACGAAATCGGAAAGGGAGATTAGATTTGATCTGTTAGCCATAACAGTTTTGTTTGGACACACCTTGTTATTAGGGTAATTACCCTTAAAAGTTATCGATGTACTTTTATAATGAAAAAAGGGTCTTAAATAACGGTTCTCTCCCTTATGCTGCAGAAATGCATTACTCGATTTGGTGTTGTTATTCAAAATAAAATTAAAATTGTTAATATCGTTACAACTTGGTTTCATGTCCTGATTAATAGAGGTAGAATTAATGTCAATAGGGTTAATATAGGTAATTTTTTCTTTATAGCCTGCTCTAAGTAAAGCAGAGTTATAAAATTCAGTTTTATCGTTGAAGGTGTCAACATTAGCAGATAATCTAGAAAGTCTAAGTGAAATGTTCCTAACTATATTCTTAAAATGGTTACTGAAATAGCTAATATATTTTAAATTAGTTGAGGGTTTATGGTATGGGAAGTACGAATCATTATGCAAGTTAAGGGTAATATCCTAAAAGTTGGCTTTCGTTACATCATCTTCAAAAACAATGCTTAGGCCCATGTTTCGGAAAAATTTAACTAAGCTATGTATTATGTACTATGGACGGGCTTCTTTCAGTTTCCGACTTCCAATTCCACTCACAAGGCTAAGGTCGGCCCGAAGCTATAGTAGAAGACTGAGAACGAACCTGGAACCATGAGACACTGACACGCCTATATATATATATATATATATATATATATATATATATATATATATATATATATATATATATATATATATATATATACATATGCAAGCGCAAACATACATGCGTACATACTTACACACAACTTTCAATACTCGTAATTAGGCACAATTAGATTTGTACACGTAAATACACACGCTGATACATATAAGCAATCAGAATATAAAGATTATTTCCATATTGGTTATGGAGCGTTTATGGACACTGAAGAAATATTCCAATGCAATATCTTGATACTAAGCTTTAATAACAGAAGTTACATCTTAGATATGCTTCCAGTAACACGCGTGAGACTCACGAGAAAGCGAAATTTAAATCACTTTATATATAATTTCATTCGTATAAACCTATATAAAGTGAATACTACCGATCGATATATACTTTACTCTTGAATAATTTTTATTAAGTTAGAGGACTTAACATAATGCATCGACCGAAGTTATATTCAAATTTATATTATGTCCGCAGCTAATGCATTTAATTGACAATTTTGGATTTTTATAGTATCATATTACTTTATAATCATTCGATCACCATAGATAACTTCAGAAGGAAAAGAAGAATCAATTTCAAATTGATGAGAATAATGATTGTCACCTTTGATTTTATAGACGTTTCAAATTTTAAAATGTTCTCATAAATATTTTAACTCTTTTCGTCGTTACCAAATGCTCATTAGTCTAGAAATCCTCTACCAGCAATAAAAACAAACATAGTGAAGCTGAAATTTTGTCTGGGTAATCCGTTAGAAGCAAGTATATTTACAAGAGACTCGTGCCGAATCCAGCACGCTAGATATTTTTCATTTTCTCTCTTAAATCTAGAATAATTAGAAGAAACTCGTTAATGTCTTTTAGTTAGTACCAATGTCGATGGCGTCCTAACCCTTATGAGTTGTAGTGATAGATAGATAGATAGATAGATAGATAGATAGATAGATAGATAGAGAAAGAAAGAGAGAGAACGTGGTGGGGATGTATATATACTCACAAAACAAATTTGTATATATCAATAGATAAATACATAGACTGATATAACGAAGTCGTCTGCTTCTATCCAATTATTTTAATTGCGAATATATCTTTTATACTGGTATTCAGACACGCACCCGCACACGCACACACATAGACACACACACATATATATTTATATGCATGTATGTGTGTATATATATATATATATATATATATATATATATATATATATATATATATATATATATATATATATATATATATATACATATTGTATAAAGAATCGTGGGTAAGACCACAACAATGCGAAGTAAATACAAAGCAAATCGCCAGAAAACAAATATATGAATTAATGTAGACTTACCTTGCACTCAATATTTTGGGGTTATAACCTTATCCTCAGGAAATTACCGAATGTTGCAGATGTGCGTGTGTGCACATCTGCAATATTCGTTAATTTCCTGAGGATGGGGTCATAACCCCGAAATATTGAATGCAAGGTATGTTTACATTAATTCTGTTGTGTGGACGCCCCTAGACATTAAGTAGGCTAGTCTAATACGTATAGATAATGGACGTGATAGCTAGTCGTAGAAGCGTCACGTAGATTTTGAAGTTGAGCTGGTGATTTGGTTGAGAGAGAGC
>NC_142934.1:17001582-17011582 GCF_046866305.1 Octopus bimaculoides | reverse complement strand
CTTTGACCCATCGTACTTTCGCCCACATAATTTAACCCATTATACTTTAACCCAGACACACATTCCAGTTCTTGGATAACATCCAGCATTAAAGTTTTCATTTATTTTTATTCAGTTCTTTTGTGGTTTTCTTTAGTTTTGTTTTCGTCTCGTGCAGTTCACCTTTATTCCACCATCAACGTTTTGTATTTATCGACTAGTTTAAATAGTTAATTATTGATTAGTTTGAAAGAGTTATTTATCGATTATTTGGAAGATTTGCTTTACGTTTTATATTTCTTACCATTATTATCTATTTTATGTAACCAGAAATTTCTCAATAATTTCTTTATTAATCAGGATTTCACTAATGTGAGTGTTCCAGCCAGTTAAAAGATGCTTTTTAAAAACAAAAAAAAGATTTTGCCTAATTTTATATAAATTTTAAAAAACAAAAATTCACAATAATAGTTCAATACTTGATTATTTTTTCTTCTTAAATTACTTTGAGGAATCAACATGCACTGATATAACCTTTATCGATCGACTTACCAAACCTAATTTAGTCTGGCAGCTCTGTAGGTCGGGTTTCAACGTGCAGCCACATCTGAATGTAGCTTTATCATGTATGTAAGAAGGAAGAAGGTTATAGATGTGACATCAGTAAGCGCAATATACAACCCAATCTTCCTACAGAGCCCACGGGATAATTGCATATAATTACTTCATCTTTTGAGGAAGATTGGCAGAATTATTAGGGGTATATGAGAAAATATCTTGCAGTATTGTTTCTAGATTTTTGGCTCTGAGTTCGAATACCGCCAAGACATCTTTACTTTTGAAATCTTCAAGGCCGATTAAATTAAGTACCAGTAAAGTACTGGAAACTGTTATCTTGTATGTGAACACTAAGAGCTTTCTGGCTCATTCGATTGATTACTAAACAACGAACGCTATATGAAGAGCAATTTAAAATACTAAAATATTTCATGAATTTCCGTCAGAGTAATTATTTTTCCTCTATAATTAAATGTCTCGCTTCATAAATTGCTTAATTAATATGTCACAGGTTATATAATGCTGGCGATTTCTAAGAAGAAAGAAATAATGCTGAACATGAGAATCACTGACCAGAAATTTTAAGTGTTTCGTAATAAGTAAACAAAAAACTTCAATATGTGAATTCTGCGCATCTTTTTTTTGTAATAATTCCTTAATATCAAATTCAAATTTCTAATCGTACCAAATATTACTAAGAACTAGTTATCTTTTTTGTTGTAACTGTTCACTCAGAGGAGATACTTGAATCAAGTTAATCAACACCGTACCCCAGATTTCAAAGTGCAAGGACACGGTTCGTAAGTATCCTGCCGACACCTTTTGTCCATGTTCTATAAGTATCTAGAACAGGCCCGACTAACAGCACATCCGTGCGTGTATACTATATTTCGAACTGTTAGCGCTCCTCACTAGCACTGCTGGACAAAGGACTGCTGAAAGTTATCCATAGTTGTCGCTGAACCGAATGACCTCCTTTTGGAACATATTAGTCAGTGTGTTTTTTTCGACACCTATAGGGATCCCGAAAAAACCACTGCACTTACTACTCTTTACCTCTAGAGGTACTTGCCAGCAAACCTTCTCATATATACAGAAAGGAAGAATGAAAGATAGATAGATAGATAGATAGATAGATAGATAGATAGATAGATAGATAGATAGATAGATAGATAGATAGATAGATAGAATTTCATCAATATCTGTTTATTTACTTTCTCACTAGAACCAATGGAAAATGTACTCAAAAAGTGGCTCGAAATGAAATGAATTAGAATAACATGAATTATAAATTAGGTGGATTAAAATTTAGTTTTCCAAACAAAAAATATATTCCTTTCGTGTTTCTGTTACAAATCGGCGTGTGCTTGTGTATGTATGCATGTACTTGAGTTAGATTATTGTCTCTGTGTTTATTTATTTCCAATATTTGCGTGATTTTTTCATAAATGCACGAATAGTTATGTTTGTTGATGTATGTATGAAGTAGATTCTATTTACTGTGTGCGTGTATAGATATCTATATCTATATATATATATGTTTATGCGTTTGTGTGTACTGTATATGTATTGCGTGTGCGTGTGTGTGTGTCTATGTATGTGTGTGTTCCTGTTTGTGTGTCTCTGTGTGCGAGTGTAGGTTTGTGAACTACTTTCCAACTTTGCAAGTCTCGGTTCTGTATTGGTTAAACGAAAAAGGTAGACACACTTGTGTACGGATCCTTGCGTCACTGCGGCTTTATTTTCCTTTCTTTTTATTGAAGTATGTTATTGTATGTATACGTACATACATATACACACTCATATATACATGCATATACATATAAATATATGTATGTGTGCGCGCGTGCGCGCATTTGTGTGTGTGTGTAAATAGCAAATTGCTGTGCATATACTGTGGCACGTTATATTGTATGTGGCGTACATTAGATTAAATATTATATTATGAATGTGATGTATCGTGTTATTGTGTGGGAGATAACGTTTTGTGTATGCGGTATGTTTTGTGAACGGAGTGTGGTGCTGTATATTGCAGCACAATACGTTAATATGTACCCTGTGACTAACTGGTATGTTAATGTATATGTAGGTTGTTTAATATTGCATATATGATATATTATTGTGCTTGTGTATGTTTGCGTGCTATGATATTGTGTATACGTGATATATTACCTTGCATTATAGATGATTCTGTAAGTGATTTATTATTGTGTACGAGATATTGTATTTGTAATGTTATCAAGCATGTGTTATGTTATTGTGCGTGTGATACGCTATTATATATGTGATATATTATTATGTATGCAATGTGTTATTGTGTATGAGTTATTTTGTCTGATACGACATTGGTATTTATGGTATGTTATGTTATATATATATATATATGTCTGGCATATGCTATTTTATGTGTGATAAGTTAAAGCGTGTGTATATATATGTGTAGCGGTGGGATGCGGTACATTATTGCGTTGTGTTTGTGTGAGTGTGTGTGTGTGTGTGTGTGTGTGTGTGTGTGTGTGTGTGTGTGTGTGTGTGTGTGTGTGTGTGTGTGTTTGCGTATCTGTGGGAAGTGTTATAATAAATTTATTAGTATGTTACTGTATACCTCCTGTTTGCTGTCTGAGTAGCTACTTCTATATATACCATTCGAGTATATGTGAAGGTGTATGTATCTGTGTGTGTGTGTGTGTGTGTGTGTGTGTGTGTGTGATTGTTTGTAGCATTTTGCTGTGGGACGGATATTTTTCATTGTCGATATATTATTATTATTATTATTATTATTATTATTATTATTATTATTATTATTATTGAGTGAGAGCGCAGTGCATGCCATCAAAGGGACGCTATTATTATCATTATTATTATCATTATTATTATTATTATCATTATTATTATTATTATTATTATTATTATTAATATTATTATTATCATTATTTTGTTGTTGTTGTTGTTATCATCATCATAATTATCATCGTCATCATCATCATCATTCTTATCTAACTATTTGTTATAGTTGCCTCTTCTCTCTGTGTGCATATTCTGATGCTCTATTGTCCGTGTCTGTATTCTACCAAGGCAATTGTGTATGCTCCGCGTATTTGCGTATATTGGCGTACACACACATGGGCGCTTCATTTGAGTGCGTGCCAGGAGGTTTGTGTTTGTATGTGTGTGTGTGAGGTTGGGTGGGCCGTTGAGCGTGTGGTTCCGAGTGTACTCTGTTTGTAAGTATAAGTATATGCGTGTATACATAATCCTATTTGTAAATATAAGTGAGTCAATGTTGTTACATGTGTTGTGGCTCAGAGAATTCGTATCTGCAACCCTGTTCGTTGTTTGGAAATGAAATAACGAAATTACATTTGCCTGGTTTGTGTCTGTGAATGCATTTGTCCGTATGTAAAGGGGGTTAAAAAATATATATATGTAGTAAAGTATTGCTCTCTTTCTCTCTCTTTCTGTATATATATATATATATGTGTGTGTGAGTGTATGTGTGTTTGTGTGTGCGAGCGTGTGTAAATATGTAATTATATGGTATTACGTGTGTGTGTATATGTATGTAAGTACGTTTGCGTGTATCTACGTACGTACGAATGTGTTGGCGTTTTTACGCTCTTTTTAATGTCAGTGACTGAGGTCTTTCTTCAATGAATATTTGTCGTTTGCATTTAAAAACTGATTTTTTACAATACACACACACACACACACACACACACACATTCACGCACGCATATACAGACATACGCACTCACATATAATATATATATATGTGTATATAAGTATATACATACACAAATGCCAATATATGTATATATATACACACATACATACAATTGAATTCATACACACACACATATATATATGCACATTTATAAATTTATTGATATATATATATATATATATATATATATATATATATATATATATATATATATATATATATATATAATCACGCACACGAACACACGCAAGAACACACATGTGTGCGCACACAGGTACCAATCAGCGTACACTTACACCCGCATGTGCACACGCACGTACACACAAACACACACACGCGCGCACACGTACACACACACACATATACACACGGTTTACTGCCACGTGTCAATGAAATAACTATT
This sequence comes from Octopus bimaculoides, assembly GCF_046866305.1. Taxonomy (NCBI): domain Eukaryota; kingdom Metazoa; phylum Mollusca; class Cephalopoda; order Octopoda; family Octopodidae; genus Octopus; species Octopus bimaculoides. The sequence continues at coordinate 17,006,918 of NC_142934.1, read as the reverse complement.
AATTTCTTAATTTCTTTAACCCAAACCTTCTTGTACCCTCGTTCTTTCTGTGTTTCTTTTCTATCTCTTTTCCACTTTTACAGAATATTTTGTTATTTATTTATTATTTATTATTTATATATTATTTATTATTTATTATTTATTCAATTATTTATTTTTGAAGCTTCGTTCTACTTCTGCTTTGTTGTTCCTCATATGTTAAGAAATTTAATGGTTCGAACTGGATCTGTACATCTTGGTCAATTTGTTTTCTTCTTCTTGTTATTTATTCCATTTTATTTTATTTTATTTTGTTGCGTTTGATCTAGTAATTCAAAAACGGAAAGAATATTTCTTCTGCATATACAAACATATCGATTTGCTGTTTGATTGAAAACACCTACACACATGAACACGCTTTCACCCATATACGTATATACACAGCAACGCTGTGTCATTCAGTGTTAAAAAATAAACACTTTAGAAATACGCAGAAAAACGTATGCACATACATATACATATAAACATGGTCACAACTATCAATATATACACACATACACGCACCATACACATACATACACACATACGTAAAAAGAGGCACATCACAATATGCCCACATTGTTTTTATGTGTATATGAATATATAGGTGTGTATATATTTGTATAAATAAGTACACACACGCACACACATACACAGTAAAAGAATGGCATGTTTATACGAAACTTACACAGAGAAACTCGAAGAGAAACGTAAACAAACCTATATACATACACATAATACATACAAATAAACATACATATATACATACTTATATACATACATAGAATGAAACCACGGCAATATGATTTCATAAATTTATTTTTAAAACACAACGTATAAACAGAAATTGACACACATACAGTTTGTTTGAATAATTCATAACTTCAGCTTCACACGCACGATGCGCACACATTCATGCAGAACACTCAAATATATATATATATATATATATATATATATATATATATATATATATATATATATATATATATATATATATATACATAAGTATATACATATAAATGTGTATATGTGCATATATGTTTATATGTATATATATGTACTTCTATAAATACATATATATATATATATATATATATATCCACATACATTATTATATTATATTATGACACTGTAAACAGGATACAAGCGAAGAAGGCACACACAGACACACAGACATTATTATACATGCGAATACACACGGAGAGAAAAACTACCTTGTATTGACACATATATACGAATGCGCCAAACAAACACACACACTCATACAAAGTGCAATGGAAAGAACAATAGAATGTCAAAATATATACACAGTAACGCGAATCGGATAAAATAAAATTTTTACAAAATCATACTTCATAGAACACAACATACCGCTTAAACAGACGTACACACACACACACACACACACACACACACACACACATTAATATGACACATATGCAGAAACAATAGATAAATATTAACATACTACATATTTCTGATTTCGTTGTTGTTCACGCTTTGTCTTTCCGTTCTGCTTTCGCATCAACGTTCTTCTACGTCTCATAGACCGGCGCTCGTTTTTTTAAATAGGGCTAACCATGTGCGCTGATCCCGAAGTATTGCTTGGAGATATAATGCATCTTATATAAATATGCCGATTTTATAATGTTTCCATAGCTACAAACAGAAATAAACACTGCACAAAAACAGAGGCATACTCTGCACACTGTAAAATACAAAATGCAAAATGATATTTGACATAGGGAAAGTGTACGTATTTGTATATATGTGTGAGGAGGTTCGTATGTACGTGTGTGTATGTATGTGTGGATGCGCAATGGCCCAGTGGTTAGGGCAGCGGACTCGCGGTCATAGGATCGCGGTTTCGATTCCCAGACCGGGCATTGTGAGTGTTTATTGAGCAAAAACACCTAAAGCTCCACAAGGCTCCGGCAGGGGATGGTGGCAAACCCTGCTGTACTCTTTCACCACAACTTTCTCTTACTCTTACTTCCTGTTTCTGTTGTGCCTGTAATTCAAAGGGCCAGCCTTGTCACACTGTGTCATGCTGATAATCTGTAGAGTGCTCAGCCAATTGCACGTTAATTTCATGAGCAGGCTGTTCCGTTGATCGGATCAACTGGAACCATCGACGTCGTAAACGACGGAGTGCCAACAATGTATGTATGTATATATGTATGTATGTAGGTAGGTAGGTAGGTAGGTAGGTACGTATGTATGTATGAGGTTTCTTTGAGTTTAATTTAAGTACTTCGTGAGAGGGTTCAAACCGCTTGATAACAAAGGAGGTATGAGAGATTTCCCGGTGTTTGTAAAGTCTGTCTCGCAGACTTTGGCCTCCTCCCAGTTGAGCTATTCTGCACTAGCTAGGTTAATCATGATTTCTACGGACAAGGGACGAACCTCTTGCTTTTCTTCCTTTATATTCCTGATTTCGTCGTTGTTCACGCTTTGTCTTTTCTTTCTGCTTTCGCATCAACCTTCTTTTTCGTCTCAGGCGCAGGTAATTCACTTAATCAAACAATTTAATCCTCGTCGTTGAACGACGAAGAGCCACTGAATAATAAACTGCTATATACACATGTAATAGATTACCATATAAAAATTTTGAACATATAAAAATTTGAAAATGCACTCATGCATACTCACATACACATATAGCTTCCACCAAAGTCGAACAATAAAGACACATATTAGTTGATAGAAAATATACACATACACAACAAATAATAATATACACATACACAACAAGTAACAAATATATTTCTTCGTGCATTCCTTGAGATTACACGCAAACAAAAAAAAATGAAAACATGAACTAAAAAATCGATCTAACTCTAGCACTAACACTAATACAAAACATACCAAGATTTGTCACAGAAACGCCAGAAGAATTTTTTTTTTTTTTTTTGAAACTAAATTTTAATCCAGAAATTTTGCATTGCATGTTTTTCCTAATTCATCTCATTCTGACCCATATTTTTACTAATATTTTTCTATTGATCTTCAAAATTAATATAAAATTAGATGATATCGATAAATTCTATCTGATTGTCATACTATCTATCTTTACTATCTGCGCATTTAAGCTAGCATTCTCTCAATGGAAATATACCTGCCAACTTTAGATATGTATGTATGTATGTATATATATATATATGTGTATATATATCTATATTTATATATATGCAGATATATGTGTGTGTATATATATATATATATGTGTGTGTGTGTGTGTGTGTGTGTGTATTGACAAATATATATGCACGTTGCTATATTGCCTCTAAATGTTACGTTTGCAACATTTATGTATGTATGTTTGTATGCATATATGTATCTCTCTTTTTTCTTTCTCTCTTTCTCTCTCTTTCTCTCTCTCTTTCTCTCTCCCTCACTCTCTCTCTTTATCTCTCTCTCTCTCTCGCTCTCTCTCTCTCTCTCTCTATATATATATATATATATATATACACACACACATTCATAAATTTGAAAATAAGACTGAGTCATTCGAATTAAGTAGAGGAAATGGTTTTTTCTATGTTCTTTTTAAACTGTGTATATAATATGTGTGTGTGTATGTGTGTGTGTGTGTGTGTGTGTGTGTGTGTGTGTGTGTGTTCATACCTATATATTTACACACACACACATTCATGTTTATTATATTCATATATATAAATATATGCATATGTATGTATGTAGGTAGGTATATGTATATAATGCACACACACACACACATATATATATATATGTATATATGTATGTATGTGTGTGTGAGTGTGTGCGTGTGTGTGTGTATGCATGCGTGCCTGTGAAAATGAAAGTCATTAAATATATTTATTGATAATTTAAAATTTCAGAGTTCTGTAGTCTTAGGAAAATAGTAGAACATAACAGACGGTAAGTATATGAATATCGTAACAAGTTTGATTGGATATCAAAAATATTTTGTGGATCTCAAACGTCAACTTAATGGAACCGCTATCTAAAATATTTCCATGAGGAGGATTTGAAAAAATGTGCAAGTGCGGAAAATTAATTATACATATAACAAAAATAAATGGATGTTTAAATATTTGTATAGAACAAAATATGCGACACTATCGATATCATACATCACGAAGATGTGGAAAAGCATCAAAATTATCTGAGACGCACCAAGGAGACAATCTATGAGCTAAATGGGAAAGAAAATGCTTCCTAAGGTGCATGCATGTTTGGATCCATCTGTGTAGTACGATCCATCTGCGTAGAACTTTGGCATCTATAAGCATCAAAGCTTATGGAGTGGATTTGGTAGACGGAAACTTAAAGTTAAAATGTTAGTAACCTATTTCGTCTTCTAAAGGCAAACACACTACAGTAACTGTGTAAAAAATATTCTTGCCCATGATAAATGGTATCAAAACACGATATCTCCTCGGAATTCTCGGACGCCCACATTTACTTCTAGCGCTTTAGCCATCTTCAGAAGGAGATACCGATGTAAGATAACACGAGTAGATTCTAAAGCCGTAGATTTATCTTGAAACGATCAATATCAGCGATTGAGTTTCGCACGCAGTCGGTATAAATACAATTGTATCAGCATTAAGCAATAATGAGGAATGAGCGTAATTTTAACTTCGTTAAAATATGCTTGTAACATATTTCACCTTCTAAAGGAAAATTACCTGCAGTTACCGCGAAGAGAAAATTCTCGATTATGGTAAAAAAAGAAATGTAAAGAAAAAAACAATATCTAGTTGTTATCTCCACCTAGCGGACGCTAAAATGTGTCTCTGGGGCTTCAGCCTTCCTCAATAGATGATACCGAATACAGATAGGCTGTATCTTGAATTAATCAATATCAGTAACTGTGTTGCACTCGCAGCTTTAGAACTCTGGCCGAGTTTTCACTTCTTTGGTATCTCCTACTGAGAAATGCTAAACAGCCAGAATCGATTCTGACAGACCGCTAGGTAGATATAGTATGTGGATATGGTGTTTCAGCACCTTTTGCCATAAGTGAGAATTTTCGTTTAATCTTCAATGATATATACTGAAAGGATCTTAATTTCCCAAGAACGTAATCACTGTAGCAGTGATTTGATGCGCTATACAAAATTATTCAAACCTGTATTTGAGTGTGTAAGCATACACAGGGTGCGTAAGGTATTTGAGGATATACCTTTTTGGGGTCATTGCTGTATTTTTTGCTAACTCTGTATAATCTTTGAATGAGAAAATAATAATAGCAGACCCTCAGCTTACTCAAGAAATGAAGAGGCATGCTGTTATTGCGGTTATAAAGGCTGAGCATAGCGATCTAGAAA
>NC_142934.1:16941582-16996582 GCF_046866305.1 Octopus bimaculoides | reverse complement strand
ATCAATAGGGATCGTGTATCACACAGTAATGTTCTCGTGTAAAAAGAGGGGAGGACAGTTTAGGTTTAGCCGTGGAAGGAAAAGCCTACGGAAAAGACCACGGTAACCTTGGTCAATATTCTCATCGAAGAAACTATAACAGTAAGTGACTCTCTTTTGCCTTTTTGTTTTATTTTTTTTTCTTGTTCATAGGGTTATGCTCAAGATGGCTCCGTCGTTCACACGTGCCATCCTTGCTACATTCACCCATCTTTTTTTGAAGCATTCACTAGACAAGACTTCCCTTTCTACTCTCAACTTCCTCTTCAGGTGATACTTGAAGAAGTTGATGAGAGATTGCCCAGAGAGGAAAGTCTTTGTCTCTAGACCTTTCAGACGCGTCCACCATACACATTCTTTCGCCATAGCCACAAGTACGATGAAAATAGCTCTTCCTTCCCGTTTAAAGGAAGGAGGCGCGACAATATTCACGATAGACTCGGCTGATAGACCGACTCGTCCCACACGCGATAGCAGTTGTTCGACGTAAGCCCACAGCTCGGAAATGGTGGGACACTGTACGAGTGCGTGCAGAACGGTTTCGTCGCTCTGCCGGCATCTCGGACAGGTCGGCCCCGTGTTTCTCGAGCCATGCCTGTAGAGCTTATCCCGAACGGGTAGTGCTTCTCGATAGCACTGCCAGGCCAGGGATCTCTGGAAGTTGTCCATAGGTCCCGGCCCGAAGGTCGTCTTAAACAGGCGGGTCAGGTATTCCTCGTCGACGCCCAGGTTCGCCCCGAGATCGTCGTCGTACCTTCCCTCCACTAATCCACTATAGAATGCGTTAGTTGTGATGCAGTCGCTCAAGGTTGACCCGGGTTGTTGGAGTTGCCGAAGAGCAGCGCGACACTCGCGGTGCCATTCGCCCTTCCTCGGCCTCTTCTTGATCCATGACTGCAGTTCGGTCATGGAGACGAGCTGCGGGAAAGCGCGCCGCACAAACGGCGACCACACCTGTTCACCGCTGTCTACGTAGAGCCGGAGATGTCGCAGTCTCAGCGCGTGTCTGCGCATCATCAACCACGGCATGCCCAGTCCTCCTTTTAACGGGTGTTGGCAGCAAACGGATCGCCTAACCATCGGAACGCTTCCTTTCCACAAGAAGCGGAAGAGGATGCGCTCCAGTTTGGTGATGGTAGGGTCGGGACAAGGAACGACGGTCAGGCGGTAGTAGATGACGGACGCGATGTACGTGTTCGCCACCTCCGCCCGACCTTTCAGGGAAAGCTTCCTCTCGGCCCATTGCCGGGCTAGAGTGGCCACCCTTCTCGTTATCTCGTCCCAGTTCTTCTCCGTTTGGAGGTCTGGACCAAACCAGACCCCGAGCATCTCAACCGGACCGTCAGTCCAACGTCCCACGACGGAGGCGCTACTTGACGGCATGGGGTTGCTTCTCCAGGTGCCGAGCCGCAAGCCCACTGACTTATCCCGGTTGATTTTCGCTCCCGTTACCGCTTCGTATTCTCTCAGTGTCTCGCCGACAAGCTCGATGTGCTTTTGGCTAGACACTATGACGGTGACGTCGTCCGCGTATGACGACACGCTCGTCCCGCATCCCAACTCTCGCGGGATGCCCCTCAGCGTCGCCAGCTTCCGCAGTAGTGGCTCGAGAGTCAACACGTACAGAAGCGACGAGAGGGGGCATCCCTGACGGACCGAACGTGCAATGTCGAAGGGTCTTGATAGATGCCCATTGACGCGAACTACCGAACGGATGCCTCTGTACAAGGCAGCAATCCAGCCGCGGAAAATGGGACCGAAGCCGGCTGCTATGAGGACAGCCTCCAAGTATTGATGGTCTACCCTATCGAAAGCTTTCGATTGATCTAAATTGATCAGGGCCCCACCCATGCCAGGTTCCTTAACTACCCTCTCTATGATGTAGCGCATCAGATGGAGGTTGTCATGGATGCTCCTGCCCGGCACCGCGCACGTTTGCGCCTTGCCGATCAGTTTCTCGATGACAAGCGCCAACCGCTTGGCTAACACCTTGGCCAAAATTTTCAAGTCTGCATTGAGCAGAGTGATGGGCCTAAAGTTATCTATGACGTCCCCCTTGTTTGGATCTTTCTTCAGCAGCGTTACGGCTCCTCGACTCACAAAACCGGGAATGCTCCCGTTTTGCTGCCAGTTGCAGTACACGGCCGCCAAGACGTCTCCAAACAAGTCTGGCTTACAGTTGTAAAGCTCGTAGGGCAGACCATCCAAACCCGGAGATTTTTCCCTCGAGCATCCCGCCATCGCGTCCCTCACTTCCGCCGCCGTGATGGCACCTTCGCAGCACTCCGCCTCTCTTGCCGAGAGTCGTGGCAGGCTGTGCAGGTAGGCACTGAAGTCCACCCTGCGTTCTCGCTCGCCATTCGTCCCAAACAGTCGAGCAAAGTGCCGCTGAAAGGCCTCACACATTTTGCTTGGCTCGAGCAGTTCGCGCCCCTGTTCGTCCACCAGAGACCGAATGGTGGCTTTGTTGCCCTGTTGCGCCTCCGCCACCCGGGCCTCTCGTGCGGCTCCAACACCTTCGTTTCTTAGAGCACGCATCCTAGCCCTGACAACGCACCCTTCGTGTTTGGCGTTGAAGTGTTGGTCAAGGGACAACCTCGCCGCCAAAACGTCGGATGCGATGCCACTTCTAATTGCCTCTTCTAGCTTCTTAACTAGTTCACCCTCTACTCTGTTTCTGTCTATGGCTAGTGCTTTGCTATACCTAACCGCTTCTGCTTTTATTGCTCTCTTGAGGGCAAACCACCATTTGTTATTGATGATGGCTCCTGTCAAAGCCCTCTTTACTAACGTGCTAATCCGGTCTCTGAAAACTGGTCTCGACGGAAAAGACGCGTTTAGTTTCCAGTAACCGGAGCCCTGCCTATGTGTCTTATCTAAGTCTAGCGTACACGTCACAAGTTTGTGATCCGTGTAGCTGACTATGTGAAATTGTGGACACCCTATGCTATCTCTATCTACTCTCCTACACAGTATTCTATCTAGATACGATCTCGACGACCCGATGCGGTTTGTCCATGTCCACATTGGCGCATTCGGGTAATCGAGTCGGTACCTGTCAGACAGTTGAAAGCGTCTGAGCAGGTCTTTGAGGCATTTGCATCCCCGTCTATTCCTATCTCTGCCCACATAGTCTAGATGCGTGTCCAAGGTAGCATTCCAATCCCCCACTAAAAGTAAAGGACGAGACGTTCCTAGGAATACTTCTAGACGTCGAAAGAAATCCGGCCTACCTGTTAAAGGTGGTGCGTATACTGATATGAGTCGAAAAGCACACCCATCGCTGCCATCGACATCCAGAACAACCAATCTACCCTCCGGGTCTATGAATACTGTCTTTACTTCGAGATCCAGACTCTTGCGAAAGAGTACCGCCGTGCCACTACCGCCCATTCTCGGCAGACAGGGAGAAAAATAAATGTCAAACTGTCTGCCAAACATGGACGATAGGGCCCGCGGATCATGGAGTCTGGTCTCGCTTATGGCTATGATTTCTAGTTTATGTGACTTTATGTCATTTAGGAGGTACCCTTGTTTCCAAGGGGACCCCAAGCCACGCGCATTTACACAACCAATCTTGAGCATCATTTTGATTTGAGTGTTAAAGTTTTATAAAGAGAGTCACTTACCGTTTGAGAGTTTTTGTGTCTCCTCCTTCGGGTTTTCTTCGAGGAGATCACTATATAGTTTTTTCGCCAGGTATTTTTGGCATTTGCCAACTGCCTTTGGAAAAATAGATTTTAGTGTGTGGTGCAGGGTTGGTGTTATGATAGATAGATATGATAGATAGATAGATAGATAGATAGATAGATAGATAGATAGATAGATAGATAGATAGATAGATAGAAAGATCGATAGATAGATAGATAGATAGATAGATAGATAGATAGATAGATAGATAGATAGATAGAAAAGTTGGTATTTGGTAAGTTTGTAAGTGCATGAAATCTGAAAGAGATTGTAGCAGAGAGAGAGGGGGAGGGAAAGGAGGTAGAGAGACTAGAGTATTGAAGTAGATGAATATATATATATATATATATATATATATAGATAGATGTTTTCGATCTAGTTTGGATTCTTTGCCATCAAATTTGATTGCAAAGAATTCAAATTTGATGGCAAAGAATTCAAATTTGATAGCAAAGAATCCAAACTAGATCGAAAACATCTATAATACTAGAAACGCAGGTGCTTGACAATTCTTGTCTGCTATCGATATCGCTATGTTTTTATACACAAGATATCCATACAAGTTATTTTCTCGAGGTGAATAATTCAGTAAATATGATATAAATTTTACCATCCAGTAGAGTTACAGAAACATGTAGATGTACCTAAAATTCACCGTTAGGCAAATATACTCATATTTTTATATAAAGTAGAACTAATAAAATGAAAATTCAATTTTTACTCTGGTTTAATGCTTATAGGCATCTGTCATAGCATCAAAAATTTCTTTCCAGAGTCAAATTCTCGGGTACAAAAAATCAAATGCGGTCGATAACTACGCTCGTACAGAGAGAGAGATAGAAAGACAGACAGACAAACAGAGGCTGAGTGGTAAGAAGCTTGCTCCCGATCTAGTTTTACTGCGTCGAACCTTGGAAAAGTGACTCCTACTATAACCTCGGGCACACCATAGTCTTGTGACTGATAGAAACTGAAAAAATGACCGTCGTATATATATATATATATATATATATATATATATATATATATATATATATATATATATATATGCGTAGAAATATACATACATACATAAACAAACGCATACGCACACATGCGTATATATATATAAACACTAAGGCGAGTATCTACATCAAAATGGCTGATGAATGTTACTACCCCAGACGGATTCTCCGCTAGCTGGTTTTCGGTGCAAGTTCTGCACCCTTATATACAATATATATATATATATATATATATATATATATATATATATATCAGTTAATGAATTACCAAGCAAATGGTGTTAAGTTATCATTTCACTAGCTTACAGTTCTTTCGGTTATAAGAACCATTGCACTCACATGTGAGTGCATGTGCAACATCTTACAATTTCCTCACAGTTATATATGACGTCATGTTTATATAATTTTATTAAGTGCATAATAAAATACAATTTATTTTCGTTTAGGAAGCCACTATGATGCAAATCGGAATAAAGAAAGCGAATATAGAAGCAAAATCAAAAAAGTCTGGTTTACGTCTTACATTATATTTCAATATTTCAGATTTACGAATTAATCTTTTATTAAGAGTTAAAATATAAAATTTAAGGTTAGATTTTCTATCTACATATAATTGGGGATGGTGACGTTTAAATCATTGAGATTACTGTAATAAAATCGCTGCTTCAAACCGTTTGGCAATCCCTAAGAAGAGAATGAATTTATAACCCATGTACTCTGGGTGTTCTCTAAGAAAATGACTGTCTAGAAATTAGCCCAGATTCAGTAACAATGTAAGCACATAAACCAACAACCAGACCAAAAAGTAGATTTGAATTTGCATGTGAACGTAATGTATCACATGGCATAAATTACGTCATTTAGAGCTTACATCTGAAGCTCCATTAGTACACTTTATAGTCCGCATGAAAGAACACATTCATACAAAATGCTTGTTTCAATAAATAAAAATTCCCCGGAAATGTCATAGCCAGCTAATTATGCGGATAAACAAATATAACAGCTTGGGGTTGATATACAAAATATGTATACATGCAAAATGAGAGAAAACAAAAACTAAGAACTGTTAGACGATGAATATTTGATACTTATATATTAGATACTTATATTAATAGATCAAACTTACACAGAGTGCAAACATAAATATCTATATATTTATACTAAAAATATTCATCGTATGAAAGTCTTCAGTCTTTCCTTTCTCCCGTTTTGCATGTATACATATATGCATATTTTTCTAATATCAAATCCATTTAATTTGTTTATCCGCACAATTGCTTCCATAGCTAATCGCCTTGATTCCTCTTACAGCCACTCTTTACTCCGTGGAATTGGTCTCACGTAAAGACATCTAAGTATGAATCATTTTAGTGCTACTAAGTGTTTGCCATATTGAGAATCTCTGGATTTCCTCTGTTGACTATATATCCAGCTAATTACATATATTTATCAACCCACGAGATGAAATAATGAAACTTTGTAGAGTTATAAGCTATGTTTTACACATTTGCGTCTCAGTTTTGAGACTGCTCTCGATTTTTCCCTTATTAAAGAGATTTTAAACCCGAAAATTTTAAATATAAGGTAAAAGAAAATTTTTGTTTGCCTATTGTTTTCTCTCTTATATTTACCACAGCTTGTTCATTTCTATTTTATAACACGTCAGATATATATGTATATGTGAGTGTTTAGATGTTTATATATATACACACACACACATATATATATATATACAGATAGATAGATAGATAGATAGATAGATAGATAGATAGATAGATAGATAGATAGATAGATAGATAGATAAGTTCTTCTCCAACTACCTTATTAATCGATTAATCATTTATTCACTTCCGAATTTTTTTTGCTCTTAACCTCTTTCATTCATGCATTATATGTAACAAATTTCTATTCTCTATGTGTTCTTATCTGAAGCGATGGACATATCCCGTCTATAACATTTCATATCGATATTTATCTTAATTCATACAATTTACTTCAAACAGAAAATGTCTAAAGCAATGAAGCTACGTTTCCCAAATCTTATCTAACACATGTAAATGGCGAAATGTTTCACATGTTGTCAAAGGTAATACGTTTAACGTTGTTCTTCCTATAACAGTACTTCTCTAAGAGTATTATTGTTCTTATATATATATATATATATATATATATATATACATATTTGCATATGTGTGTGCTTGCATGAGTGTATGTTTTTGTACATATGTATGTGTGTCTATGTTTCATTGTTGATGTTTGTAAACTGTAAATTATAAATGTATTGATTGAATGCGTTTTCAGCGGAGGTTGGGTGGAAACGATGACGACAAAATATACTTAAGACAATTTATACTGAAATAATAAATGTCAAAAATATCTAATTTCAAAATTAAAATCAAATTTACACTTACCATAATCTATTATATTTCTTGTTATTAGAAATCGTCCAAAATTATCCAATAAACAGAAGAAATGAAACAAGAATATAATTGTCCCCAGCATATGCACAGGGACTGAAATGTCGTGGGCAGGTTTATTCGATTAAATTAACCCTAGTATTTGACTGATGCTTTATTTTATCAGCCTCAAATAAATAGAAAACATAGTTGACCTAGGTGAGGTTTGAACATAGAACGTAAAATATACGGTCTTGAACAACTACTGTATGATATTTTGTCTGACTCGCTATCATTTCCTCTAGTTCACACAGTATGTCAATAAAGCTGTACTTTTTGATTGCAGATACAATTGGTCGACGAGCTTCCAATTTCACTCACAAGATGAGGTTGGGCCCATATAAAAAACGACATTTGCCCAAGATGCCAAATAGTAGTTTCGAACTCGGAGTGTTGTGATTGCTATGCCAACTTCTTAACCGTTCGGCCGGCAGTGCTAATCTTAAAATATAGTTAGTCGGCATGATAATTTGAACAATTTCACTTTTCAAGATAACATCGGGATAAATGATACACTTCAATATATTTTGATGAAGGTAAGGCGATTAGCTGGCAGAATCGTTAGCACGCCGAGTAAAATGCTTAGCGGCATTTCGTCTATCTTTCAGTTCTGAGTTCAAATTCTGCCAAGGTTGACTTTACCTTTCGCCTTTTCGGGAACGATAAAATAAGTACCAGTTTAGATCTGAGTGTCGAATTATCTTTTGCCCAAACTCTCTGGCCTTGTGGCAAAGTTTGAAGCAAATATAAATGTTTTCGATCTAGTTTGAATTCTTTGCCTTCAAATTTGAATTATTTGCAATCAAATTTGATGGCAAAAATCCAAACTAGATCCAAAAAATCTATATAACCTTGATTGAGGTATATAATTATTATCTACATTAATGATATTAAGTAGATATTTGTATTATATTAAGTATTAAGGCGGCAAGCTGGCAGAATTGTTACTTTGTCGAACAAAATGCTTAGCACCATTTCATCCGGCTCTTTAGATTCTGAGTCCAAATACGTCCGATATCAACTTTACCTTCACCCTTTCGATGTCGATAAAATAAAGTATCATTCAATCACTGGGATTGATCTTATCGACTAATCCTCTTTTAACAATTGCTGACCTTGTGTGAAAATTCGAAACATGCATTCATTATGTATTCCATTAACATTGCGTTAAGATGTCAAATCAGCGGAATTACTCGAGCGTCGTTTGGTATTCTCAAGCGACATTCGTCCAAACTCCCTATACTTTAAGTGAATTTAAGTCACCCAGTGGTCAATTGTGCCACTCAGCCATTCAGAGGTCAACGATATGAAGTTCTAATCTAGTATTGGTCTCGATTTAATCGATTGCACTCTGTCATTTCTTGCACTGTGCATTCTATGCTAGAAAGACTTGATGCTTTCACTATAAATTACATGAAAGGCTGGAGATCAAACTTAAGGTGCTATTTTTCAAGATTTTTGTTATTGTAAATAATTTTCTTAGGGACATTTTGGATAACACTAGTACTGGGTTGTAATCTGGAGTCGATTTAATCGATTAAATCGATTAACCTCTACATTATGAATCTGTCGCATTGTGCTTCCATTTCTAGAAACAAAAATTTGTATTTACGTTATTAATTTCACGGATGGTCGGCGGTCAAAGTTCAGGTTGTGGCCTTCAATGTTTTATGATTTTGTTACGGTAATACTTCCATAAAGTCCAACGCTGCGAACTAGCAGAGTCGTTAGCACGCTGAGCAAAATGCTTAGTGACATTTCGTCTGTTTTAACATTTTGAGTTCAAATTCCGACGAGGTTGACTTGGACTTTCATCCTTTGGTGTCGATAAAACAAGTTCCAGTTAAGCACGGTGGTCGATATAATCCACTTATTCCCTCCCTATAGCTTGCTGGTCTTGTACCAAAATTTGAAATCTATATATTTTCATAGAGATCCCTCGGATGACACCAGTACTGAGCTATAATTATTATGCTTTCTGTTTCTTATTTCGTCTGTAAATACTTAAGATGTAATTCTATTGTTTGTCATCGTCAAGGTTTGAAATTTCGAACAAAAATTATGAATACATCATTGGCTCATTTCATACATTTGATTTATTTTGCTTTATATTATAATATTCCTTGTTTAACCGCAGGTCAGTCGTTATCGAGTATGTGACTATAGAACTTCCAGCCTCATTTTTCATTGTTGAGACGCTAAATAGGTTTTAACGGAAGCTTATTCCCTAGGGGTTAAGGTGGTGAACTCACTTTCATTAGGACGCAGTTCGATTCTGTAACTGGTCTTTGCATTGTACCCTTCAGTAAAGCACATCATTTCATGCTGCTCCTCTACACGCATTTAAAAAATAATAACAGTGGCACCTGGGAGTTAAACCTATGCTGGACTGGAATTGCGTTCCGTTAGGACAGTCCTACAGTTATGGCCTAAAACCCTTAAAAATCCAAATACGTTCCTCCTCTTGAAGCTATAGGCTCAGGGCAGAAATAGTTTCTTCGTCTTTTTTTTTTTTTTTTTTTACAAATGACCCTATATGTCATTATGGAGTCGTTCACTAAAAGTAACTTAGAGTTAAACTATATTAGTCAAAGTTTCATATCGGTTATTAGATGGACAGTTGTGATTCGGTAGCTTTTTAGCTGTTATTTCTAATGTACCGTGTGACTCGGTATATATTCTTCTGAAAATGCTTTCTTCGTTGTACATTAAGTTCTTTTACTTGTTTCTGTCACTGGACTGAGACTATGCTGGAGCATCGCCTTGAAGGGTTTACTCCATAAAGTACACCTAAGTACCTTTTATGTTTAACTCTATTACGCATCCTATCGGGGCTAGTTAGGGGCCATCAACAAACTAACAACGGTTATCAAGCGGTGAGTAGATGGCATGCAATTGACAAGCACACTCTCTCATTCATGCATATGTCAACATGACACGCTTCCACTCAATTTCCAACTACCAAAATTCATTCACAAAACATTGGTTGACTCGGAGCTACAGTAGAAGACACGTGACTAACATGCCTCGCAATGAGACTCAACACAAAGCTGACTTGTTAAAAGGGAATTTCTAGCCCACACAACCATGTTTGAACGGTACAAGCGTAGATTATATGTAATAAAACAAATTGCTTTTTTATTTTGTCTTTTTTAAGAAATGCCTTGTGTTTCATAGAGGAACCTTTCGGTTCCAAGTGAATTAACTTTAGCGTCTCCATATCTTTCTCTGACTGCATAACGGCTGTGGTATTTATGCATTTCGGAGATATCTGTATTCTGTTGATTTATTGTCGTTGTTGTGCATACACATTACATCTTACGCGGCTTTCAATCATAGTCAAGTCAAGCTGCACATGAAAGTTGCACAGACAAGAGGAAATTTTTTCGTTGTTATTGATTACATCCCATTGCTTTTCGTTTTTTCTCTGTCTTTATTTCCGATATATCCCCCTAAATTATTTTCAGGCTATCGAAATTACGCTTTCCGGGTCATACATACATTTCATGCTGTCAAATAATATCTGGTTTCTTTTGTTGACACCTGTCTCGCATTTTATTTATTTTTGCTTTATAGTTTTAGTTCATGCATTGTTTTACTGATTTAACTATTAATGTTTAACACAGAGCTCGAATTTTGTTTCTGTTTTGATCTTGTTCTTTTTTCTTCAGGTTTGATCCTGTTGTATTTACGAATACAACTGCGCCATAAAGATATATGAACGCATAGAATTCTAAGGTTTATAGGTTGTTTCTCTAATCTGTATAAACAAACAAAATCGGGAGTTCTCTTTAGGAAAACCAACACACAATTTAAGAAAGCAGCCGCCACACACGAACTGGTAGAAATAACAGTCAAATATTTATGCAATCACAACATTTCTTAAATATAAACGGATGTACTAGACAATGCAAATAGGAAACGATGTACAGTGCCCACACAAAAAGATGAAATGTTCGCGACTGGAAAATATACGCTTATAAATGTAGAGTATCAGGATTAACTTGGAGTTTAGCGATAACAATAAGAGGGATGTCGAATGTTTATCCTCATTCTATACTGTTTAGTGATAAGCTCTTTGTTTTATCATTAGGACGCTACAGGTAAAACTGTCCGACGTGAAACCGATCGAACGATATTAATTAAGAAAACAAGCAGATTGTAGAGTATTATTAAACTGGAAATGCTAAAGTAATCATTGCTTCATTCACGTCCTATTAATATATATTGTTTCATTAATATCCTATTGCTCAAATAATATTACATTTTCTTCTTTCAAATACTTAGATTCTTTGACAGCTTTGGTCTCTCATGATTTATAAAGAACTGTGCCCACCACCACCAATATGCAATATTATATATCATGTATAATATATATTTTATTGCAGGCTTTTGTCACCAACATTACTGGCATTTAGCATTTATTACCACATAAATTCTCAACGTTATTCTTAAAGTTTATATCTCATCATATGTTTACTGCTATCAAGTTCGGTTGTAAAAACTACGTAGTATTTTCCGGTTTATTCACATTGTCTACTTTAACCTCAAGTCTAATAAGTTCATTCGGAATCAAATTTAGTGGGCGGAAACTTTACAAAGGCTTATTGGACGTACGTTAATCTAGATGCATGTGTATGTACTTGTATGTGCTGTAAGAATGTCATTGTTCAGTTTTATTTCACGATTTCTTGCCAATAGAGAAAGAGACGGTGCATGTTTGCATGCATGCATGTATGTATGTATGTATGTATGTATGTATGTATATGTATGAATGTATCTCTCTCTCTCTCTCTCTCTCTCTCTCTCTCTCTCTCTCTCTCTCTCTCTAATCAGATAACCGCAACAAACCGTCTAATTGACACCCTGTAACCTGGCAATACCGAGCTCTCACTACGTACACAATCCTCTGAGGGTTAACTCCGAACATGAACACTGAGTAACACGAGCAGAAACGAAACCAAGGAAGAAACGAAACCACCTTCATACCTTCCACTAATAATACATTTAGGCCTCTCTCTCTTTCTTCTGTCTCCTTCTCTCTCCCCCTTTTTGTTTTTAGCTCACACTCACTGAGATACTCTCTATTTTCTATTCCTATCTTTAAATTTTTATTTCCCATCTGGTTCACATCCACTCATGTCTCTAGAATGACAGTATTGTTCACTTATAAACAAGAAAATCAAATCAAAATACCTTCACATTTTACTATTTTATAACCTGCCATGTTACAAAATTATTCCAATAATTTGTTCGTTTCCTTTTCAAAGAATTATTTTTCTATTTATATATTTCGAGCTTTCATATAAATGCTTCAAAGTTCACTTCACTAATGTTTTCGTTTCCTTTCCATATTTCAATAAATTTCGATCAAATTTATTTTACTGTTTATTCGTTTATGTTGATATTTCTTAAGTTGTTTTAATAATTTATAAATTTCAATCCATGTTTCAGAGAAAAATGAAGGAAATTGATCATCACGTAAGAGTTTTTGAGCTAACTCATTTCGCTCTTAAGTTTTTCGATCGTTCTTGTAAATGTTTAACAACAATCTCAATATTTTTTTAAACCTATCTTTCTTGGAAATATTTAGTTAAGTTCAAATTACATTTGTATAACTTGTTCAGTGGTTTGGCCACGATGAGCGCCAACATACAGGTATTATTATTGTCGGCCTGCTAATGTGAAAGTACAAAATGTGGTACTGCTCTCGTGCAAAGCCAAGCTGTTGTATGTTGTATATAATTTATTTGTAACTTCAGCACTTTGCTCCCGACGACTTTTCTCTATTCTTGACGCTGGATTGCCTTTCCTATTTCTCTCCAGGCCAGGATCTGATGTGTTAATTACAACAAGCAAGACATCAGAAAGCCAGGTCCAGTTGGTTTTGAATTGCCATTGATGGTTCTGTAGTTTAGCATTTTTACTAGAGTTGTACGAAAACCCATTTTACGTCTGGGAAGAGGTGGCCCATATTCATGTGGACTCCACTCTTTAACCTGCCAAGCATGAGAGACGTTACCAGGATCCTGCACTCTGCTGGTATTGCTCTCAAGGCTATTGCGGCACATAACCCACCGCGCCGTAGCAAGGACTGGACCATGTCATGGTGTGCATAATAGTTACAATTGAATATGAATTGAATATGGACTTATAATTTCCAGCTGTTTACAATGTTAACGGGAAAAAAATATATTGAATAAAGTAATGCAGTTTTTAAAAAAAGCGTGTTCTAATATTTTAAATGTTATGTCTTCAAAAATATGACATTTAAACATTATTTCTTCTGGCTCATTAAAGTAGAAGAAACGTCCATTAAATTTGAAGTTTCTAATAAAATTTAAACAACTACATGAGATTTGGGTTCTGATAATGGGGTGTACCTCGGGAAATGCTTTTTGTGGTCCCCGGCCTTCCCCAGGACTTGTATATACATGTAAATGCAGCCTGTGTAATATTTGTTTCGTGCCACTTACGCGATCAGAAATCACCTGTAGTGTGCTGCGACAGTACGGGCGAGCCAAGACTCAAGGGTTGTACCAAAAGCTTTAGTTGTAACACTCACGTTGTATTCAGTCTATGCACTGTGACACCAGATTCTGGGAAGTTGCATGGCTCACCAATCAGACTGTCGCGTTAACCTTTCCGCAGTCAAAATAAGCAAGTATGGTCTGCCTTAAACGCAAGAGCAAACAGCGTGACCAATGTCGGTTCCTGTAACTGCGAATTTGGGGATATATAGACGGTATAGACACCCTTTCCATTTGTGAAATCTCTTTCTTGCCGTTTTCTGTATGTGTGTTACTACCTCTTTCGTAATATAGGTTTCGTTTTCGTTCCCAGAAACTTAACTATATTGATCACAACACTCAGATTAGCAATACTAACAAAACCGTTAAAAATGATCTTATTACAAACGTTACTGGAAATATCGATATTATTTGTTTCCTAACAAAAATATAAAAAACAACTAATATTCCCGTTGGTTCGATTTATATTATATTCTTTTTCCTGTGTACACTCGTCATTTGAAATTCCTTTTAATTTTTCGCAAGATTTTTGTCTTATTAGCTTTTGTTGTTGGTTCCCAAGAAGCCATATTAAAATATGAGTAAACAACAACTATGTTTTAAATTATGTAAATGCTTAAAGACATGCATATTCTCTACTACAGATGATGTACAAAAGTATGTAGTTCTTATTCAGAAACGAAAGAATCAAATACATTTTAAAAAGTCACGTGAAGACACTTCACATGCTGCTACATTAAAAACGTTGATAGAAAACAACACGTAGTAGTAGTAGTAGTAGTAGTAGTAGTAGTAGTAGTAGTAGTAGTAGTAGTAGTAGTAGTAGTAGATCACCATCTCGCGCACATACAGTTGCGATGTACCCTTATCAGACGAGTGTACCCTTATCAGACGAGTGTTCATGATGGGTATACTGGGCTTCGTATATTTTACCCCAGTGTCACCTTGATGACATGCACTGCTCTCTCACTCAATACTACTACTACTACTACTACTAATAATAATAATAATAATAATAATAATAATAATAATGAGAAGAAGAAGAAGAAGAAGAAGAAGAAGAAGAAGAAGAAGAAGAAGAAGAAGAAGAATGATCATAACGTTGAGGATGATGTGCTCTACAGACATGGTGTATATGCATATGTATATATATGTATATATATATATATATATATATATATATATATATATATATATATATATATATATATATATATATATATATACAAGCGCAGTCATGGTGGTGTTGTAAGAAGCTTGATTCCCAACAACATGGTTCCGCAATCAGTCACACTGCGCGTGGCACCTTGGGCAAGTATCATCTACAATAGCCTCGGCCCGACCAAAGTCTTGTAAGTAGATTTGGTAGACGGAATCTGAAAGAAGCTCATCGTATGTGAGAGTGTGTGCGTGTGCATGTATATATTTCTGTGTCTCTGTTTCTACCCCCACCATCGCTTGACAACCGATGTAAGCATGCTTACGTCCCCGTAAACATAGTTATTCGGCAAAAGAGACCGATAGAATACGTACTAGGCATACAAAGAATTCGATTTGTTCGACTGAAGGTGGTGCTCCATCATGGTCGCAGTCAAATGATTGAAACAAGTAAAAGAATAGAAGAATATATATATAAACATACATACGTACATACATACATACA
The DNA here is from genome assembly GCF_046866305.1 of Octopus bimaculoides. NCBI lineage: Eukaryota > Metazoa > Mollusca > Cephalopoda > Octopoda > Octopodidae > Octopus > Octopus bimaculoides. Next base: position 16,981,200 of record NC_142934.1, on the reverse strand, counting down.
TACATACATTCATACATACATACATACATACATACATACATACATACATACATACATACATACATACATACACGCATGTGTGTATGAGATATGATGTGGACTAGGTTACACACAACGCTTACTATGTGACCACCGATTACAGAAAGTGAGCTCTTATCAAATCTCTCAAAGTAACGTGTCTAAGCCTCTTTTCCTGGATGAACAAACAACAGAATTTCATCTGGAATCTCATGAGCATCGCAGGAGATTCAGCGGTTACCTCGTCATCAGCGGATACAATACCTAACATAATTCAGTATTATTACTGAAACTCTATAATTCAACCTCATAATAACAGCTGACTGGAAACGATTAAAGGATTTATACATATGTGTTTGTGTGTGTTCGTATGTATATATGTCTATATATTTACAGGCACACACATATATACGTGTATATATATTTATATAAATATGTGTGTATATACATATATATGTTTGTGTATATATATATATATATATATATATATATATATATATATATATATATATATATATATATATATGTATGTATATATACATATGTATATGTATATATAGGTATATATATCTATATAACTATATCTAGCTATATATATATATATATATATATATATATATATATATATATATATATATATATATATATATATATATACCTATATATACATATACATATATATACAAACACATATATGCATATATATATATATGTATACACACGTACATGTCAGTATGAATATATATACAGATATATATATACCTACACACACACACACATATATATATATATATATATATATACATACATATATATATATATATATATATATATATATATATATATATATATATATATATATATATATATATATATATATATATATATATATATATAAATATATATATATGTACTACTGGCACTAAGTGATAGATATCATCCTAATTTTATGGTACCGATTAAATCTAGATGCATTTGAGGGTCTACGAATTTAGAAGTCGTCCGAGGAAATCTATTTGGTTATTGCGGTATGAAGATGCATTGCCTCACTTTATTACCATTCCCTTGTTCTAATTAACGTTATCTTTATTCAAACAGGCATGTTCATATATACCTAGCTACACACACTCACACCACCACAACTAACACAACCACCTCCACTACGCGCTTATACTCACGCAAAAATCAACACGCGCTTACAGTCTGGCATATCCGTTTATAAGCAGACGTACACACTCGCAAACATATATCAGAATGTGAGCCGATGCTAAATCTTCACAATTCAGTACATACGTTTGTTGGCGAGTAGATGTGAATAATGTCATATATATACTTCGTTTGACTGTATATATCTTTGTGTTTATACAGAGACACTCAAGGCTATACGTATTCACTTTCACTTGGCATATATGAATGTATAGATACATACATATGTAATGGCCATATATATACATACAAACACACATACACGCACACACACACACACAAATACACATACATGTATGTACATATACATGTAGATAAACAGATAGATAGATCGATAGATAGATAGATAGATAGATAGATAGATAGACAGACAGACAGACAGACAGACAGATAGGCAGACAGACAGACAGGCAGTCACACAAACAGACAGACAGATAGACAGACAGATAGATAGATAGATAGATAGATAGATAGATAGATAGATAGATAGATAGATAGATAGATAGATAATTGGATATGCTTACATGCTTGCTTCGTCTCTATTACCAGACGGGGACAAAGTTACATGGAAGCTCCAAAACAAATATCCAAGCATCCAAACTATATTTATTTTGGTTAATCGAAATCATTGAAATTTTCTCTCGTTTAACACATTTCAACTGCTAAAGGCAAATAGACTGCAGTTACCGTGGAGAAAAATCTCTTTTATGGTAAAAAGGTGTGAACACACCCAGTTCGTTCAGTCTCGCCATCTCTTGTCAGTGACATTTGTCAGTGAGATGTACCTAAGCGAGGCAACGCTGAATGAACTTAATAAAGCTACAGTTTTAAATGTGACAAGCATATTTCAACTAACCTAAATTGTGATATTTTTAGTGTATATTTGTTTCAGTTATTGGACTGCAATCTTGAAGGTTTTAGCGTAACAAATCGAGCCCGTTGCTGAGTTTTGAGGTCAGTACTAATTTTATCTGTGTCTTTTACCGGACTGTAAAATTAGGAGAAAAATAAACAAACCAACGCTGGTAGTCATGTGGTCGTCAGGAATAAACACGAATACACACACACACACAAACACATACACACACAGAGACAGACCTACACGCACAAACACACGCACGAACTCACAAACACACACACAAACACTCATTGATATACATACACTAGCAGACATCGATAGATCGATAGACAAACAGACAGATAGAGAGATAGACAGACAGACAAACAGTCAGACAGACAGACAGGCAGACAGTTGGATAGATAGATAGATAGATAGATAGATAGATAGATAGATAGATAGATAGATAGATAGATATAACAAGGGCTTCATTCTTTTTCCGTTGTCTACCAAATCCGGTTACCATTCTTTGTTCAGATCATAACTCTAATAGAAGACATTTGCCCAAGGTGCCATTCAGTGGGAGTTAGCCAAGGACACAAGATCTGGGAAACAATCTTCTTAGCCGCACAGCCCCGTCCGAATTACTATATCACACGTGTTATCCTGCATTTAACTACATATTTTATATACAAAAAGCTCTCTTGAAATATGTATACGTAATTATTTTTAGTGGTCTAATCAAGTTAATATTTAAACTCTAAACAAATAAACTCTGCATATAGTTCTGATGCCAGGATGCTTTCTAACGACTTTAGTTCGCTTTCGAAGTCAAACAATATGGAAACACGAATGGAATTGTAATCATAAATACCAAGCAACTAAATCATATTTCTGTTGCACTCAATTGCATTTAGTAGTAGTAGTAGTAGTAGTAGTAGTAGTAGTAGTAGTAGTAGTAGTAGTAGTAGTAGTAGTAATAGCAGTATCATTATTAATAAGAAGTCGATGTCTTTCAGTACTGCAATTTTTTTCAATGTATTTGCGTATCACATCAAACGACAAACTGATTCAGTCTGGACTTTGAAGAGATAGACAAATGTACTGAAATAAGCGTACCATTGTGCGACATCACCTTCTTAATAAAAGAAATATCGACTCTGCATGTGTAGTATATTGATTTCATTTCTTTTCCACGTATATTCTCTATCCATGGCAGAGTATTATGACGAATTTGTGTATGTGTATGTGTGTATGAACTTTATATGTATGTAATGTCATGTAAATATTATATACGAATAATAGATGCATATGTGTGTGTATATATATGAATATGTGCGTGTGAGTATGTGTGTGTGTGTGAGTGTGCGAGTGTATGTGTGTGTATGTGTAACCTAGTTTGTATGATTGTGTATAGAAGAATATATTAATGTAATTCCAGCTTAGTCTGATTTTCACGTTTTATCTTTAACAATTTTTACAATTTTACAACATCATAATAATAATGTGTGATATCACATTAAATATATAATATTGTATAATAATGTAAAATTGTAAAAATGATAAATGATAAAACGTGAAAATCAGACGAGGTTGGAATATCATTGACTAATATATATATATATATATATATATATATATATATATATATATATATATATATATATATATATATATATATATATATCCGATAAATGGAATAAGAACGTAACGGACGATAATAAAAACATACGGACAGATAGGCGATACAAAGACGGAGAGGAAATGCCAGGACAGGTCGTACGCGGTCTTCTATTCATCAGTCAAGTGGCCACTTATCATTACAGTTTTGGCCCGTTACACTTAAGACTTTTCAAAATTGGTAGGCCCCTAAAATCTAACCTAACAGCATTAAATGTTTTGAAGAAATCAAGTGATTGTGTACAACACAGACAAAAAGCGAGAACACTGATAACCTGGCGTCGCCTCTGATATATATATATATATATATATATATATATATATATATATATATATATATATATTAATGTATGTACTTATACGGATATATATATATATATCCGTATATGTGTGTATGCGTGTATGTGTTTGTGTATATGCGCTTATATTTGCTCATACTTCCATAGCAAAATATTCTGTGAATTTCTTCATTGGGTAGACCCACCAACATCTTGTAATGAGTCACAGACATTGGCTGAAGGCCGTGAGTCGTGATGCTTTCCTTTCTGCACTATAGGCAATGGCTAGAAATTGAAGCTATAAAAAATACATACTAATAAATTATTCAACTTCCTATTGAAATCATCCCGCAGATTTCACTTGTCAAACGCTCCATAGCAGTTTCGTTTCCACGCTTCCATACACATTTTTGTCTTAGCGTATGTTATTATATATTTAATGAGGGGAAGGACATTGACACCAACATTTCTAATCTATCTTCGCTGTTGCTGGCATCAGCGTAAACCTATAAAAGTTAAATCAAATTTTATCGCTAAAGCCTAGTTATGATACTGGCTATTTCACTTTTTGCTTGAATCTCTTAGCAAATTCCAATTTGCTTATATTTTTGTTGTTTTTCATGTTGCTTTTATATCACGAAAATATGAAATTTTATAAGCGATGAGCATTATCTTTTCTCATTTTGAATTTATAGCTATTAAATCTTCAACTAATTTTAACCTCTTCTTGTTATCTGACATTTTAATGGCAAAATTTTTTGAATATTTAGAGAAGCTTGATGCTCTACAGGCTCTTCTAGTAAGGCTAAATAAGATAAATTTTGAATGAAAACATTAGTTCCACAACTATTCCTTCAAACAAACTAAAGAAATGATATCCAAACTTAATTATCCAACAATGATGCTTGCTATCCAAAATTTCTATTGGCTTCTACTACACGGTGAAGCTGGTCAGTTGATATTCAGCTTACAGTTAAATGCTGCGAGCTGGCAGAAACGTTAGCACGCTGGGCGAAATGCTTAGCAGTATTTTGTCTGTCTTTACGTTCTGAGTTCAAATTCTTACAAGGGCGACTTTGCCTTTCATCCTTTCAGGGTCGATGAATTAAGCACCAGTTGCGTACTGGGGTCGAACTAATCGACTGATCCCGCCTTCCCAAAAATATCGGGCCTTTTGCCTAGAGTAGAAAAGGATATTCAGCTTAAAATTCAATGACTTTATACCCGCTCGATCTCGCTAACGAATTCTAATACCAGCGAAGCATGTCCGAAGTTGTAACACTCTTTACTAAATATCAGGTTCATTTCTCATTATAAGGCTATAGTATTTTTTTTCCAATCACCAAATTTGATGTTGGAGTAATTTCAGTTGCCTTTCCTGGCAAGGATTGTCAACGTTAATGGTGTTTCTTTTTGTAACGGTTATCGTGCTATCATTTATCTTCTATTTGTTTCAGTTTATCAACACGCTATATTCATTGTACTAATCAAATTTTTTTATAAATTTGAACTTATTTCTAGCATACTAGGATCATCATCATCATCATCGTCATTATCATCATCATCATCATCATCACCATTATTATTATTATCATTATCATTGTTATTATTATTATTATTATTATTATTATTATTGTTGTTGTTGTTGCTGTTGTTGTTGTTGTTGTTGTTGTTATTATTATTATTATGAAGGTGGCGAGCTGAAAGAACGTTATCGCGCCGGGCAAAACGCTTGGCGGCATTTTCGTCCGTGTTTACGTGTTGAGTTCAAATTCCACCGAGATCCAGTTTGCCTTTCATCCTTTCGAGATCGATCGATTAAGTACAAATGAAACACTGAGAGTGGAGGTCAATGTAATCGACTAGTCCTCTCCCCAGAAATTTAAGGCCTTTAGTAGAAAGGATTATTATTATTATTATTATTATTATTATTATCATTATTGTTATTATTGTTGTTGTTGTTGTTGTTGTTGTTAAGGCGGCAAGCTGACAGAATATCTAGCGCGCCGGGCAAATACTTAGCGGCGTTTCGTCCATCTTTACGTTGTGATTTCAAATTCCGCCAAGGTCAACTTTTTCCTTATTTTTTCCGGGGTGTATAAAATATGTATTCTTTGAGCACTTGGGTCGACGTAATTGACTAGTCCCTCACCCAATAGTTCATGCCTTGTGTAGATAGTGGAAAGGCCGAGTTCGAATCTGCCTTTCATCATTTTCGTTGACGATAAAAGAAGTGCCCCGTTAACGATAAAAGAAGTACCACTTAAACACTGAGATCGATGTAATCAACTTACTCTAGACCTAAAAAATTGCTTTTCTTGTGCCATAATTTGGAATCAATTATACAGTTTCACTCAAAAGCAAGCAGTGATTGGCCGGGGTGCATAGTAGAAAACATTACCCCAATGTGCTGCGCAATGGAACTGAATTCGAAGTCTGGTAGTTCCAAAATAAGTTGCTCACTCACGCAACCAAGGCATTAGTAAACAAATGTGTGGGCCCTGGACATTTATTTGAACGATAAGACAGTTAAAAGAATTAAATTCGATATTGCAAACTGATGAAAATTTCGTTCAGTACACAGAATTCAAACTACAACCATATCTCACCACCCTCAAGACGTTTAGAATTACGTGTTTTTCGAATTCACGTCGCTTTTTAAGAAATTAATGGAAAAACAACTACCCTCAATTTCAGTCGATTTATGTTAGTTCCAGCGAACGTATTAAAAAGCATTTTTTTTTTTTTTTTTTTTTTTTTTTAAAGGACTTATAAACTAACACACCTCTACTGAAGTGGAAAATCAAATGAAATAACCATGTGTGTATAAATGTAAACAAATATTTGTTATTTTTTTTTAATTAGGAACCTCGAAATGTGTATTGTACGATAAGAAGTTGATATGTTTTCGAAAGAACGGCAGAAATACTGGGTAAATTACTCTTACAAAGCAGAAAAATTTGTCAACAACCAGCCATGTAAGGGTAAGTTACCTAGTATTTCTGCTGTTCTAACGACAATTTTGCTTTCGAAAAAATATAATCGTATTTGTATCATACAAATAAAATACATATCAAAATATGTGCAAGCAATTATTAAAACTGATTTGAGTTCATTTCAAGCGACGTAAGTTGAGGTACGCATGCACTTTGCTTAAATGGCAATCTGCAATTATCCAGATTATCTATCTATATTAACATATTGGCCAGAAGCCCAATATTTTACTATTCCCTGTATGCCACGCTTCGAAATAATCAATTGTATTGAATGCCTTTCCTGTACAATCATTTCAAATCCCCCGTGGCAAAAATAAGGTAGGTCGAATTTGCACTATTAAATCATCGGAGATAATATTTTAAATATTTTAAGTTATTCGCCATCTGCAGAGTCTATGTAGAAACTATAAATATCGATAATTATTGATATATTTACTGCTTGTTAATGTTTCAGTGTTAAAATGTATTACGGTGTATATCTATAGATCTTTTTTGCGAACGTTGAATGCAGAAGATGCAGTGTCTTCATATATGTATGCGTGTGTGTGTGTGGGTGGGTGTGGGTGTATTATTGTGTCTGGGGAGAGTCATTCTGTTTGAATGCCTTATTAATTAACACACTCACCGGTTCGATTTCCACTCATTTACTTATTTATTTTTTCTGAAAAAAGTAAATAAGTAAACGAGTGGAAATCGAACCGGTGAGTGTGTTTGCAATCAGCTTCTCAACCCAGTTACAATACTTAGTCATATTGACGGTGTGCAAACCCAGTTTACACCAAATCGGAATACTGACAATCTACGACGCCTCGGAGTGAAATGTAGAGTCAAAGGACAACTTCTGAGAGAGCGTCTGTGCTTTGATCGTACTCTCGATACACGCCCTTCAAATATTAGTTGGCTGTTTTGCTAATGCTACTAAATCTTGTAGCAAAACTGCTCTCCAGACTTGGAAAAGTCTAAGGTCTTATACCAGCCAGCACCTGGATACTTAAAGCAAGGTCTTATTATCGTGGTAGACAATACTCCTAAATACTGGGCCTAAATTCTGCTACTTGGGAAGCATCCTACCAAACAATGTCCTAAGAGATCACGCAGACTGTGAAGAGATCATGGCATCTATCTGATCACAATGTTCAAACGTGTAACAAGCGATAGTGTTTGTCTTCCCTATATAACTGTGAAACGGACATTCTACAGGTGCTATATTAAATGGCAAGATTCCTTCGATCTCTGCAACCATCGTCCAATTGGCATCATAATGTGGTAGAATATGCTACCCAAAACAGGCTCTTGAAGATGCGACATTCTTGGCATAGAGCGTATCCTTGTTAAATTGCAGCAGAGATTGTTTAGACATATAGTACGCATGCAAGCCATTCACTTATCTAAAACCCTCTCTTATAGTCAGCTTAGGTTTGGTGTCAAGCACCAAAGCCTCTCACTACTCCATTATAAGAAAGACCTGCTACATAAAACTGGAGATAAGGGAATTGGAAGATGGATAGAATGAAGTAACTACTTCGATGTATGAAAAGATGAAACTGCTTTCACATCCACGAAACTTTAAGTAACATGAAAACTAAGTCCACCAGTAACTCAAAATAGATACTTCAAGGAAATATCCGCCTGACTGTCTGTTTAATTCTTTCTATCTATTTGTCAATCTAGTGAGAATTCGAATTAGATTTTGAACTTATTTTCGTTCTATTGAATAGATATCATTGTTAATTATTCAAATATACAAAATGAAGGACATAAAAGAAGTGGTTATCGTCTGCTTTGCAGTATAAACAAAGCAAAATATTTATAAAACAAAAACAACAAAATTCATTAAATTTTAATAAGAAATAACGCAAAATAAAATTTAACTGAAACATCATTTATTGAAAGACATCTTTAAGCCTTCTCCTTTTGAAAATTAGACCTCTAATGAAATAGACGAAGAAAAACCCATCATATTAGCAAGTATAACGTGATGGCAACATTTAAGTTAGATGAATCACTTGGGAGAGATATTAGTACCGTTACACAATATTGTAAACAGTTATCGATTGGGAAATATTCAAGAATGTTATATACGATTAAAGCATCAACATTTTGTTTTGTTCAAGCCAGATAATAGGAGACACAAACATACATATATGCAAACGCCATACAGGTACATAAAAACACACGCATACACACATTAATCCATATACACACACACACCTATGTATATGCATATATATGCACTTGTGATTATATAAATATGCATACGTAAATATTTATATATGAATATTGTATAAGCATATATATATATATGTATGTATGTATATATATATATATATATATATATATATATATATATATATATATATATATATATATATATATATATATATATATATATATATATATATATATATATATACATATATATATATATATGTACATATATATATATATATATATATATATATATATATATATATATATATATATATATATGTACATATATATATATATATATATATATATATATATATATATATATATATATATATATATATATATATATATATATATATATATATATATATATATATATATGTACATATATCTTCCTAAATATTGCATCCACTCTTTCAACACAAATAAGGTTACACATAAACCCCACATCCATACACAAACGCTACTTGTGCGTATAGTATGTATATACATTTATACCTTTAATACTATATATATAGATATATACATACATACACATATGCATATTGATTTGTATGTATGTATATATATACATGTATCTATATGTATACAATTATATATACACATATATGTATACGTGTGTGTGAGTGTATTTGTGTTTGTATATACATACATACTCATATATGTATGACTGTGTGAGCGTGTGTTTGCAAGGAAATTTAATTCAATGAAATAAATAGACGTGCCGGGTGACGAGGACGGTGAGGTTCTTGTGGCAGTGTTGTTTAATCGCGTTTTCTTTAATATCTTACATTGAATTATATTGTTGTTTTCGTGTAGAATGTTATGTAAAGCGATGCAATTAATGCCTTCCATTGTAGAAGTAGAAGCAGCAGCAGTACTAGTAGTAGTAGTGGTGGTGGTGGTGGTGGTGGTGGTGGTTATTGTTCAGTCTAATGCTTGTTAGTTAATTCAAACTTTTCCCGTAGACAATGGTAATAATATTTAAGTATTAATAGTAGGCCAAAACTGGCATATTGTAGCAACGTAACACTTCTTGACTAGGGTTGGAAAAAGATGTCTTTAAAAAATGCTCTTTAAAAAATGACTATGAGAAACCTTCTTGTGCAGCTAGTTTACTCCTTGTTTATCTAATTTATAGATGTATGCAGAGCGGTGAGCTGGCAGAATCGTTACCACGCCGGGCACAATGCTTAGCAGCATTACGTCTATTTTCATGTTCTGAGTTCAAATTCCAGTGAGGTCTACTTTGCTTTTCATCTTGTTACGGGTCGATAAAATTAGTACCAGTTGAACACTGGGGTCAATGTAATCGACTAGCATTTTTTCCCCGAGATTGCTGGCTTTGTCAAAATTTTAAACTAACATATAGATGCGTGCAGTGTGGCAAGCTGGCAGAATCGGTACTACGGCAGGCCAAATGCTGAATAGCATATCGTCAGTCCTCACGTTTCGAATTCAATTTCCACCGCGGTCAACTTGGCTTTTCATCTTTTGCGGGTCAGTAACCAATTGAACATTGGGTTCGATGTAATCGACTTAATCTCTACCCTGAAATCGCTACCCTCGTTCGAAAATTTGAAATCAGTATATAGATATGTGTGTGGGCGTAAGTATATATGCGTGTGTGTGTGTGTGTGTGTGTGTGTCTGTGTGAGGGAGTGTGTGTTTGTGTGCGTGTGTCTGTGTTATTTATTTAATAACAGTTTGATTCGGTTTCATGGTCATATAGTTTCGTTTAACGTACCTACGAAACTTCAAACTACGTGGAGACGCATTAAACTGTTATTAAACTATATATGTAAATCCTAGGGCATTGAGTGAAGGTGCGTGTGGCTTAGTGGTTAGGGTGTCAGCAGCATGGTCGTAAGATTGTGGTTTCGATTCCCGGACCGGGTGACGCGTTGTGTTCTTGAGCAAAACACTTCATTTCACGTCGCTGCGGACCACTCAGCTGGTAAAAACACGTAACGCTGCGATGGATTGGCTTCCCGTCCAGTTAGGGAACATATACGCCATTGAAACCGGGAACCCGGGCCCATGATCCTGGCTCGGCTTCAAAAGGGTGCTTTTTTTTTTAAAGGCATTGGACTCACACAATCATTAGCACACCGGGCAAAATACTTTGGGGGCATTTCGTACGTCTTTAGGTTCTGAGTTCAAATGCCGCTGGGATTGACTTTGCTTTTCATTCTTTCGGAGTCAGTGAAACAACTACCAGTTAAGCACTGGGGTCGATCTAATCAACTTAACGCCTCCTCCCAAATTGCTGGCTTGAGCCGAAATTTGAAACTGGAATATGTTAATCCTACTAAATATACTGAGCGCCACTTTATATCAAGTACTCGTGATACAAACATTTCTCATAAAAATATAGGGATATTTTCTCTCTTTCAAGTCTACGGCATTTGCAAAGAAAAAAGAAAGTAAGAAAAAAGGACGGAGGACGGAAATTGACAGAACTCTTTGAAGTGTAGACATTTTTAACCTTTTTTTTTTTTGAAGGGGGAGATTACTATTTTATTTGTAATCTTTATCATCTTAATCAAATAGCAGGAACACAAACTTTGAGTTTTAGTATAATATAGATAGATGGATAGATAGATAGATAGATAGATAGATAGATAGATAGATAGATAGATAGATAGATACACACGCACACAAAGAAAGAGAGAGATAGAGAGAGAATAACATTTTCTAAAATGTTCTTGGATAATCTACGAAGATAATGACTGATTCAAAGGAAATTTCGGATACATTTCTGCATTTAACATATTATGTATAAAGGGTTAAGACACACCCCACCCCACTCACTTGGTTCATGAATGACCAAAGGATTGCACCTAGAAAGTTTCCCTCCGAGATAAAAGGCCGGGCAAATTTCTTTATGGAAGACTAGCAGTCGCCCATGCATACCAGCCACCCCTCTCCATGCCACCGATGTTATTTGAAGGGAAAAAGAAAACGCCGATACAGTTTGGCACCAGTGATGTTGCTATTCATTTCTACAGCTGAGTGAACAGGAGCAACGTGAAAATAAAGTACCTTGCTTAAGAACACATTTATTAAAGACACTACAATGTCTACTGAGATTACATTGCTGAATTTTATACTTCATCAAGACTTGCTTTTACTACAGCCAGCCGTAACTTAACTTCTCATATATCATGGTAACCAGAGCAACAGAACAAGGAATTGAACCTATGGTTTTATGATAACATGGCAAACATCCAAACAACTAAGCTACGAGCTTTCACGAAGGCTCGAAGGTTTATATTAATATATATTATGCAGAAGGTGGCGAGCTGGCAGAAACGTTAGAACGCTGGGCGAAATGCTTAGCGATATTTCGTCTGCCGTTACGTTCAAAGTCCACCGAGGTCGACTTTTCCTTTCGGATTCGATAAAATAAGTACCAGTTGCGTACTGGGGTCGATCTAAATGACTCGCCCCCTCCCCCCAAATTTCAGGCCTTGTGCCTTAAGTACAAAAGAATATATATTATGCAGAATTTATAAAATTAGGGAAATATGAAAGGCAATGGCCTGCTCTTCTTTCTATATGTGAATAATATTTCCTTTATTCCTTTAGAATAGAATTGTAATTGTTGTATATTGATATTATCCTGTTATAAACATACAACGTACGTTTACTGGTGCGTGGAAGTGACAAGGAAGAAAATATAGATTCTAAGGAAACAGGAAGTGGAAGAAGGCATGAACGCCGTAAATGTGAGCTGGAGAAAGTGAGATGTTGGTTATTCGAAATAGATAACAAAAGAACCGGAGTAATTAAAAATATTGGTTACTTCTTCAGAACATTATGATAATATATATGGTTTTTTTACTGTTTGTTTGTTTACTGTGTCATAAAGATAGTTATTGCGGTGGAGATAAAGAGTATTTTGTTCACTGTATCTATCTCAGTAATACATTATCCCTCATTACATTACACAAAATATGAGAAATTGAGGAACAAAGTTAACCGTATTTGAACTAAAAATTTACTAATGGTATTCACTGAAATTATTAGAGGGAGGTTGAATCAGCCGCAAAGTGATTAAAGGGAGTAATGGCGGTGTAAGCGTAGCTTTTCTTTTTTTGTTGCTTTTCATATGTAGAGTAATTTTGTTGAAAACAAACAAGACTGTCATGTCTCTATTGGAGAATATTTCAACGTCTCTATTCATGGAAGCAAAACAAACACATTGACGCAGAGTGTTTAGGTGGCATGTTGCCAACTCCGATGTGCTGAGGGTTAAGGAGGTGAAGAATGGTATCTGCATATGAATAAATTTTCTCTTTAATCGCATTGCTTACATAGACGTATTTGTATACAAAACGTCATGACAAATCAGTGCTGGCTCTAATTTATTTAGAGTATTTGCAGACATAATTTTGAAAAGCGAATTAATAACGCTGCTAAAACACAGGTGAGGTAAAATCTTGATTTATGAGACTTTAATGTACTTGGTAGTGTGTTGTGGTTCCATAACGCAATACAGCAATTGAAATAAATTTTGTCGAGTTTTACAGTAAGTAAATTGTCAATGAAGTTAAATATTAAGCAGTAACAGAGTTCAAATCTCAATTTAGCAGACTTAACCTACAACCTATGCAACACCAATATTTACATTTCTTCCTCCCTCTCAGAAGCAGAGCAAATGCCCAAAGCATTAGCTCCTTCAGTATACACAGCTGTCGTTCTCTTCTATAAACTCTCGTGCTGTTTAACCTTTTACTAACATTCACACCATCACCAGCATCTTCTGATTCCGAATTTCAATTGATAAGATAAAGACGCACATCTTTTGCTTAAAATTTACGTTAAAAATCTACTGTGAGGCCTTCATGATGCTTGCTGATAGTTCTTACTGTTGTTTCCTGATATCAGCGGAGTAATTGGCAATAGACATAGTCAGCAACCGGAAGCTGGTAATGTTGCCAACAGAGGTGGATGTATTACGATCAGAAGGGTGCGTCACATGAACAATAGCGACAATCTTAAACAGCCCAACCCAGGGCATTTCCCTTCTGATATAAGGAAATTTTGTCAATATTTTATATAATAACGTATGACATATGCGTGTGTGTGTGTGTGTGTGCATTTATGTGTGTGTGTGCATTTATGTGTGTGCGTGCGCGCGCGTATGTGTGTGCGCGTGTGAATCTGTGTGTTTGCGTCCGTGTGTCCGTATAATTGTGTATGTGTATGTGCGTGCCGGCACACATGTGTGTGTGAGTGTAACATGCTTATGTGTAAAGATATAGGCACATATATATATTTTTACACAAATATTCATATATATGTGTGTGCGTATATGCGCGTGTGCGTATATGCGTGTCTGTATATGTGTGTGTGCGTGTGTACGTGTGTGTGTGTCTGTGTGTGTGTGTGTGTGTGGATATGTACATAAATCTTTGTAACATATATCTATATATATATATGCATATATGCCGGTTTGTGTGTGTGTTTGAATGTATATATATGTATGTATGTATGTATATATATATATATATATATATATATATATATATATATATATATATATGCGGGGGGTGTATGGGTGGGTGTGAGAGAAATGAATTGAAAGCCTTTTGAGAATATAATCATGTCCTCAAAGAAACATTATACGTAATCGAGAAATAGTTCAGTTTCTTTATCGTTTGCCAGTATATCTGATATATTACTCGCCTATCTTGCTGGAAATTGTTAACACGCACACACTCACACACACACACACACACACACATAATATAGCAATATAGCAATATATATACATATATATATGTATGTAAGTTTCTATGTACATGGACGTATGTATATGCTTTCGTACGTAATCACAGTGAGTCGGGTTATAAATCAGTCAAAAATACGATATGGCATAAAATAATGACTTTTCAGTTAGACAAAAAGCCTGAGGAATTTTTGTAGATGTCAGAAAATGATGTAACGTTCGTTGCTTCTATAATAGGAATTAATGTGATAGAAAATGAAAATGAACACAAAATATCACACTCCAATCTCAGTATACGTAACGGAACCGACAGTGTCTACCGTTGGCTATAGGATATTAAATAGAATTATTTTTCAAATTCAAAAACAATTTTGCAATGATTTTGGGGACCTTTATTTTTTTCGTTTTATGATTAATATATTTTGATTATTCCAAAGTATTTTTCACAGTCTTCACAATTTTCGATTAACAAAACATAGAAGATCCGTCAGAGATTCAATATCAAATGCAACTAGCTTCCAAGAGATTTTCGTTTCCTTTTTTTTTTTAAGAATAGCTGCTATTATGAAATGAAAATGAAATAATGCAACATTGAAACTTTTCTGAATTAATAAAAATATATGTGTATGATTTTAATATCAAGGGAAGATCAAAGAAGTCAAGCAAAACTTGCAATAAAACTCGCACTGGTTAGAATTGTGAATAATGTCTACGGTGCAATATTCCTTGACAGCGTATTCATAAACATTCCTAGCCAAAACATTTGTATACATATATGCATATTTATAAACATCATCTCACGCAAACATTCACACACACACACACACACACATATATATATATATATATATATATATATATATATATATATATATATATATATATATACATATATATATAAATATATATATATATATATATATATATATATATATATATATATATATATATATACATATACATATATATATATATATATATATATATATATATATATATATATATATATATATACATACATACGTATACATATATATGTGTGCGTGTGTGTGTGTGTGTGTGTGTGTGTGTGTGCGTGTAAATGCATACATATACATATGTATGTATGTATGTATGCATGTACAAAAACGTAAAGGATGGCCGAGAGAGAGACAGATAGTAGAAGGCAGAGACAGACAGATAATATATAAATATAAATAAATAAATATATATATATACATATATATACATACATACACGAGCACGCATACGCACGCACGCACGCATGCACGCACACACACACACACACACAAAAGACCGACAGACAGAGTGTGTAAAAGAAAGGTACAGAAACTAGCTCTCTAGACGTCATAAAAGGCTAGCTAAGTGGAACGAAACTACAACGTAGGAGAAACAGATTATTTTATTGTTTTCAAAAATGGAAAACAGAGCATATTTTCCATTTTTTTTTTTTGTTTCCTTTATCCAGCACAACAACATTGAATCCGTAGAGAAATCTTTACTTTTTCACGTCAATGCTTGCCAAAATTTTTATAGAATTTATTCGGGGAGAGTTCTGTTAAAGCAGCATAAAAGGTTTACAATTGAAAACACACTATTTAATATTCAATACCCAAAGGTTGATATTGTGTCAAGTGCAGTTATCTGTTTGTGAATCTGAGCATAATACTTCGCCAAATTGAATATATGTGCATACGTATATTCACGCATACATACATACATACATACATACATACATACATACA
This sequence comes from Octopus bimaculoides, assembly GCF_046866305.1. Taxonomy (NCBI): domain Eukaryota; kingdom Metazoa; phylum Mollusca; class Cephalopoda; order Octopoda; family Octopodidae; genus Octopus; species Octopus bimaculoides. Next base: position 16,964,491 of record NC_142934.1, on the reverse strand, counting down.
TACATACATACATATATAAACATATGCTTACATATATAAATATATATATATGAATGTATATATATATATATAACATACAAAAATAAGAGGAATGACCAGCAAAAGTGGACTCCTATATGCTAGAAATAGATGCCGAATCATCTAACCACGAAAAATATGCTCTCAGTAAAAATTCAGCGACACAAAAGTCTGAGAGAGAGAGAAAGAAAGATAGAGAGAGAAACAGATATATGTATATAGATATATATATATGACCATGTATGTATAGATATGTATATATCTGTGTGTGTGTGTGTGTGTGTGTGTGTGTGTGTGCGTGTGTGTGTGTGTGTGTGTGTACGCACGTATGTAAGTATATATGTTTATACATATGTATGTTACTAAAGTTTCTGCTGTTTATCTTGAGGTTTGAATGTACAGATTCGACAATTTGTCTATCGATAACTTTACGTTGCTTACCACAGGCCGTACAAATTCATTTATTCTGAATAAGTGTATATTTATAATCCTTCACCTAAACAATCTTATCTTTTATAAACACTACAGAGCAAAATTACGCAAAATAACTAAAGCTTCTAGACATTTATTCAGTTTGGTCTAACTGCAACGATGGACATTCCCGTCGAAGACTATGTATGAGTGTTCAGGTTTTTTGCCGAACGACCTTCACAAATTATTTGTTTATAGTGATCAAATGTATGTGATGGACGTAAGCTCACTCCGCTTCAGCAAATCGATGTTGCCGGAATTGGTTCACGGTGTGCGACGCGACAGGTGTGTGTGTGTGTGTGTGTGTGTGTGTGTGTGTGTGTGTGTGTGTGTGTGTGTGTGTGTGTGTGTGTGTGTGTGTGTGTGTGTGTTGGCACTCCGTCGCTTACGACGTCGAGGGTTACAGTTGATCCGATCGACGAAACAGCTTGCTCGTGAAATTAACGTGCAAGTGGCTGAGCACTCCACAGGCACGTGTAACTTTAACGTAGTTCTCGGGGATATTCAGCGTGACACAGGGTGACAAGGCTGACTTTTTGAATTACAGGTACAACAGAAACAGGAAGTAAGAGTGAGAGAAAGTTGTGGTGGAAGAGTACAGCCGGGTTTGCCACCATCCCTTGCCAGAGCTTCGTGGAGCTTTAGGTGTTTTCGCTCAATAAACACTCACAATGCTCGGTCTGGGAATCGAAACCACGATCCTATGACCGCGAGTCCGCTGCCCTAACCACTGGGCCATTGCGCCTCCCAAAGTGATCGTAGAGCAACGTAAAATGAAGTGTTGTGCTCAAGAAAACAATGTATCACTCGATCTAGGAGGTGAAACCACGATCTCGTGACCGTGAATGCAAGACCTTAACCACCAGGCCATGCGTCCTCACTCAGGTACCACGGAATCAAAACATACTTTAATAAATCACTGTTTTATTAGCTATTGATTTATGGCATTTGAAATCCATTGGTAAATGTGCTGTGCTGTAACATCGAATATAACACTAAGTGTTTTCAAAATAAATGTTTAACTGTTCCGATATTGATGGGATCAACAATAAAGTACTTTATCATGTAAGAGAATAAATCTCATTTAATAAACGCAGGATTTAAATTGTGAGCTCCTATAACTTTCAAGCTCTGATAGAGCAGTAGTCGGATGAATTTGTATAGCGAATCATATACCATTCTGTAATCATTCAGGCACAAAATGCAACATGGCTATTCTCTGAGAAAAGAAAAATAAACGAAAAAGAAGGAGAGAAAAATACATAAATAAAGAAAACGAGAAAAGGATACTTTAGAAGGACGGGAGATGAGTGTTGTGAGCACCATCCTGTCCGGATAAAGCAAACAGACTCACAAAATTTAACCATTCCCCGTCAAATTAACCACTCCAACGTTTGTTAATTCCCACTCTAACGAGCACAACTCCTCCATCTACCGTTCCTCCATACTCTCCTGTTCTCATTATAAACGTTGGTTGGTTGATTTCTACTATGTGTGTGTGTGTGTGTGTGTGTGTGTAAAGCAAAAAGAAAATGGTAGAGAAAATCATGTGGAATTCACTGTTGTATAGAATGAGGGGATAAGCGAGAAACGAGAGAACCAGAGAGAGTTAACACAAGCGGTGTAAGAGTGCACATATTAGGCTTGGTAGCAGCCGTGCAAATATTAGGCTTGGAACAGAAAGATAAAAATAGAGACGACGGAGGAAGAGGAGGAGCAGGAGGGGAAGGAGGAGCAGGAGGGGCAGGAGGGGCAGGAGGGGCAGGAGGAGGATAGATATGGATGATGTTATTTGAATAAGAAATTTATTTATGTAAATATATTTGAAGGGAATAAATATTGTGCTTTTCGAAATCAGTATTCGTTCCATCATTTTCTGTAAACACAAATTTGATTAAAATTAAATCATAATTATTGTATGTATGCGGCGGCAATGGCATACCTTCAAATTTACCCGTTATACGACAGATAAATATATATATATATATATATATATATATATATATATATATATATATATATATATATATATATATATATATATATATGTATGTATGTATATATGTATGTATATATGTATATATTCACGCGCACGCACACTCACATGCATGCACACATAACAAAGATACACAGAGAGAAAAATCGCATCCTTAATTGTAGAATTCGCCACTCAAAAACCGACAATTGTTTCTGTTGAGTGAACATATTTAGACATAGAAAATATCATTGAAATTAATATTGCCGAAAAATATATAACACAACGTTTTCAAGGTGATCTTTTGTATAATACTCTAAATTCCTCGAAATTCTTCTAAATAATACTTGGATCTACTTGTCATACATGAGGAATTACCTTGGTTGTATATTTTATTTACATTTATTGGTGATTGTTTGATATAATTAACTAAATTCGTCTAAAGCTTTATATGAGTGTGTGTGTGTGTGTGTTTGCGTGTGTATAAACATGTAAGTAGATAAACATTAACAAGGAGAACGGAATGAGCAACTCGTATTATTGCATAATTCTACAATTGTTTCATTGACACTTTACCAGAAGTTTATTGCTAGATTATTATTATTAAATGATATAGAAAATAATACATTGAATCAGTATTATTGCAGTTATAATTGGAAAATATCGACTGTTCATGTCTGTGCATAAATCGATATAGCATCTCGATTTATGCATAAATCGATATTTTTGGAAGATTTGAAATCAAAATATGAAGATCGGAAAATAATGAGCGAAACGAAATATATCCCATGAGACCTCTCCCTAAAAAAAAATGCTAGCCTTAAGCCAAAGTTTGAAGCCATGATTTTAGATGTTGCTGGTCGTTTGCTCCAGACTCATGTATGGAATGATGTTACCCTTTTATCTTCTAGTTAGGAGGGAAGAGAAGGCAGTACCCATGATCCTTTATAGGGCCCGCGAAACTCATAGGACGAGGAAAGAGTTGAATCCTCACACAGTTTTCCTGGCTTGAATACTTGCTACACAGTCAATTCCGTAAAAGGCACTCGAGGAGCTAGATGGTGAAATTCAACATGGTTACAGATTAAGTTTACTAATCCAATTCAACCTTGATGTGATTTGAACTCAGAACGCAAAGAAGTAGACCAACTACCTCAAAGCAACCAGTACGAAATTCTTACATTTCCGCCGATCCACTAACATGCATTGACAATTTTTTTAAATCGAATCCGAAAGGATGAAAATAAAAATTGTTGTTGATGGGATTTGACCTCGGAGCACAGAGAGTTGAGACAAATACCGTGAGGTATTTTCTAAGAAGATCTAACAGTTCTGCAATTCACCACTTAGAGCTACATTTTCCAATGTGTCCTTCCTTTTTATATATCATTCAATTTGCCATAAAGGCACTTCCTTTTTATATAACTGTCATTTTGAAGATTTAAAGGCTATGTTTAGCAGACTTGTCAAACTAAATTCTTTGGTAAGCAACGTCTGTGGTAACGAAAATCGCGGCAACGAATGCTTTTGACTTCCATACAAAATACAAGTTAAAAAGTAAGATAAAGAATGTTTGTTTCGATGCCTTAAATGTAATGATGAATTATTTCCTTTTGTTCGCATCCTTCTTTTAAGGATATGTATCAAGAAAAATTAAGAGTTCCCGCCGTTTTTTTTTTATTTAAATTTTTAAAAAGCTTTAATAAAAAATAACAACTAATTAATCAATAATGTATTCACCCTTGTTGCTTACAACTTCTTCCCAACGTTCAACAAGATTTTCAATATCTCGTTGGTAGAAATCACCCGATTTCGACTCGAAAGCTCTCAATTCTGCATCAGTATTGCGCGAAACTCCGCGCATAGCATTTGAAACAGATCGAAAGAGGTGGAAATCCGTTTGGTGCCAAATCAGGAGAGTACGACGGGTGTGGCAGCATTTCCCAGCCATGCGTTTGAATGGCTTCCGTTCTCATATTGGCGATATGAGGGCGGGCGTTGTCGCGTGCAGCAGAAGAAGGCATTACTTTTCTACACTAATACTTCGGGAAGATTGAAAGTGAAACCACTTCTAATGTAGCATTCAGAAGACTCCAAAGCTTTCAGAAAATATTTAACAAGAACATGCTCGGTGCTTAATGGGCCTCCAATTTCAAGGTCTGAGTTACAATGAGCCTGTTTCTTGCGTGGTTCACTGAAGTGCTTCCTCCCATTGCATCCATTAAAGAGTCTTTCAATGTTCGTTTATTTTTTGTACAGCACACCAACTCAATCTCATGGGCCAATCGACAAAATGCGTTGACTTTATCAAAATATGTTTCTTACCTTAACATTCCTCCTGAGCAAGTGCCTGAGTACAAATACATTGATTGCATGCATCAAATTATACATCAATTATGCCCAAGGCCTTTTTGAAGTGACGTCATATGCTGATATGATAGTGAAAGAGATTTGGATAAAAACCACTTCACTACAGATGTTATAAGTTCAATAGCGAAGTCACACAAACAAGCTTCTGAGTGTTTTAGCAATTCTTGAAGAGCATTTTATCTGATTTTGTCTCTTCAATGAGCTTTGAATTGTTTGAGACAGAGCGTTTAGCTGAAGTCATTGTAGGTTTGGCCATTGTTACGATCTTCAATCTGAATGAAAAGAGCATAAATTATTTAGATGAGAAACGAGCAAGAGAACTCCCCGTCCACGACCTGAAGGTGCTACAGCAAAAGATGGTTGAATCCTAACTACAACGACTGAAATCTGAAGAATAGGAAAAAATGTAAAAATAATCATATCAGGAGAAACGTTGCAATACCTACGTTGCCTCAGATGTGATCTCACCTGCTTTATGAGAACATACCAGCTTCTCTCGGAGGATGTTGAGTCAGCTGTGACGTTTTTAGTCTTGTAGTTTATTTGGATTGACCAGAAGAATAGATTAAGTCTATCTACACTGAGCCCCAAATCTGCAACTGCTGTTGCTTCATTTTCAATAAGAAACGATCCATGTGTGATCTTCAATAACTTGAATATAGTTCTACAAACCAAAGAAGTGTCTGCTCTTTATTCTCATAACACCCTCTGCCCTTTACTTTGAATAAACAGTCAGCCAAATACGAGCACGAAATTGCATGATTTTCAATTGTAAATTTATAATATTTTCTTTGATTTAGTTATTCGGGCGCAAGAAAATCGTGTTATTTCTCAGTGTTCACCTATCACATAGACTGAAACTTACCATGAATTTAATTAAATAATTAATTAATTTGAAATTATTTTATATTTTTATAGATTTTTGAGAATGACATTTTCCAAGTAATAATATATTTATTTTATAAATATTAATTATAATGTTCTTTAGCATTTATATCTTTGTTGTAAGACATGTTTAAAATTATCTCTGAATGTTTTTTTTTTTTTTTCTAAATTTTTGTTTCTCTATATTTCTTCTTTGCAAAAATATATTAACTCGTTGTTATTATATGCACTGACTTACATGCGCATTTATTAATAATTTCTGTTTTAAGTAATCATTCTATAAAGGAAGGATTGCATAGTTTTTTGGGTTTTTTTTTTTTTTGGTATTCTTAGAGAACATGGAGAGAAATATTAAATACAGATACTTTAATTGATGTGGTAACAAATAAGATTCCACAGCCAATTAGATTCGTTACCAAAGAGTCTACCGCATGTGTGTGTGTGTATGTGTGTGTGTGTGTGTGTGTGTGTGTGTGTGTGTGTGTGTGTGTGTGTGTGTGTGTGTGTGTGTGTGTGTGTAACAGTCTACTGTCATGCTTCTTTTACCGACTGGATTAGTTCCATGTCCGAAATTTGTCGCTTTCTATTAACGTCAGCAGATTTACTTGAGTTGTTATTAAATCTTTTTTGTAAGTGTTGTTGCTGCTCTTGCTGTTCCTGCTTTTATTCTTGTAATTGTTTTCGTTGTTGTTGTTGTTGTTGTTGTTGTTGTTCTCAAAGATGACTAGAATCGTTCATACGAGCGCCAATGTATAAGACTTTTTTCATTATTCTCGTTTCTTCTTATGCGTGATTGTTTTCATTTTGAAATTTTTTTCTTTGGGTGGACATTGTCTTTACGTCTGCCTTCTGGTCATTTCTGAATGAATGGAAACCAGGAAAAGAAACTGCATTCAAAAATATCTTTTTTCCTCCAAGCAATAAAAGAACGCAAAAGAAAACCTCTCACCTTTCCAAGCAGAAATGCAACACAGAAATAATAATTCAATTGTAGGAATAAAAAAAAAATTAACGAATTGTAAATACGAAGCAGGAGCTCCATGTAAATACATCTTTCAAGAGCAAGATACAACGATAACAACAACAATAATAATAATAATAATAATAATAATAATAATAATAATAATAATAATAATAATAATAATAATGATAATAAATAATAATAATAATGATAATAATAATAATAATAATAATAATAATAATAATAATAAATAATAATAATAATAATAATAATAATAATAATAAATAATAATGATAATAATAATAATAATGATAATAATAATAATAATAATAATAATAATAATAATAATAATAATAATAATAGTAATAATAATGATAATAATAATAATAATAATAATAATAATAATAATAATAATAATAATAATAATCTATACTATAAGAAAGAAAGCTGCTTGTTACATTGTGGGAATTATGTAACCATTCTTTAGAGAATGCAATTATTAATGTTTAAAATGTGTAGAAAATTCTTATAAATGTCTATTTTAATATATTTTTATCAAAATATGTCTCTCTCACTCCTTGTCTCTCTCTCTCTCTCACTCCTTGTCTCTCTCTCTCTCTCTCTCTCTCACTCTTTGTCGTTCTCTCACTCATTGTCTCTCTCTCTCTCTTACTCATTCTCTCTCTCTCTCTCTCACTCCTTGTCTCTCTCTCTCTCTCTCACAGTCATTCTCTCTCTCTCTCTCACTCTCTCTCTCACTCTCTCTCTCTCTCTCTCACTCCTTCTCTCTCTCTCTCTCTCTATTTCTCTCTCTTTGATTCTATTCCTCGCTCGCTCTCCATGACACTATTCAATTGTTTTCATGAAAAAATAACGGTTTACAAAGATTTTCTTTGAGAATATTTGTGAAAATATTATCAGATCAAAACTACAAGTTTCATTTAGTTATAGACAAATGTGTTAACCATGCTCATTTGAGTAATGAATGCCTTGGGCTACTACCTAAGTTGAATTTGCTTTTATTGTACTACTACATTAATGTTGTGGAGGCGCAATGGATCGCGGTTTCGATTCCCAGACCGGGTGTTGTGAGTGTTTACTGAACGAAAACGAGGCTCCGACAGGGGATGGTGGCGAACCCTGCTGTACTCTTTCACCATAACTTTCTCTCACTCTTACTTCCTGTTTCTGTTGTGCCTGTAATTCAAAGGGTCTGCCTTGTCACACTGTATCACGCTGAATATTCCTGAGAACTACGTTAAGGGTACACGTGTCTGTGGAGTGCTCAGCCACTTGCACGTTAATTTCACGAGCAGGCTGTTCCGTTGATAGGGTTTGAACTGGAACCCTCGACGTCGTAAGCGACGGAGTGCCAATAACAACAAAAACAACATTAATGTTACTTTCAAAATCTTTGTTCCTTCGCTTGTATTCTTCACTGTCTTATTTTCAATTACGCATTTGGTCCATAACTGTTGTTGTCATTTTATTTAATACTTTTGTTTACACCACTCCGTCCTCCTAATCTCTCTTGTTCTCCCTCAATTTCTCGCTTTCTACCACAACTGTTCGATTGCGTTCATTAAATATACGTTATTGTGAAGTATTTCTTTGAGATACATTGACAATACTTTTGAGAAACTTTTACACTGTATTTATCATATCAAAATTGCTATGCTTATACCGTTTAATATCTGCAACAAAAGACCATATATGCGTATATATGCATATACATACATATATATGTGTGTGTGTGTCCATGTGTGTGTGTGTGTATGTGTGTGTGTGTGTGTGTTTGTGTGTATGTGTGTGTGTGTAAACAATATTTACTATCACTTCAAGATGGTTGTTCCATACAGAAAACTGCTACTGCTCTTTTTGACCCCACAAGAATACCTCCACCAGCTGGTTAACGACACACTATCTGTGTCCGTTATATTTCAAACACAATATAACCCGTACCCAGGAAAGGTAATACCTACTAACCAGCTAGTCTATTGGTTCCTGTCACCACTGGATGAGACCTGTTCGCGCCCTTGTTTGCAGTGTAACGGACGCAGTGTCTAGTTAACCAGTTGGAGGAGATGTCCATCTGGGGCCAAAAAGATTAGTAACAGTGTTCTATACGGAACAACCACGTTCAAGTGGTAACAACCATTATTTTTTAGTAGAGTCACTACTTGCATCTTGTATAGAGATTTTAGATCTAGTTATTTTGCCTATATTCCTTTATTTGTTTCAGTCATTTGAATGCGGCCATGCCGGAGCACCGAATTTAGTCGAACAAATCGACACCAGGACTTATTCTTTGTAAGCCTACTACTTATTCTATCGGTTCCTTTTGTCGAAACGCTAAGTTACGGGGACGTAAATACACCCACTTCGATTATCATGCGATGGTGAGGGACAAACAAACAGAAACATTCACACACACACACACACACACACACAAACACACACACACACGCATATATATATATACATACATACACACACACACACACACACACTCACACACACACATATATATATATATATATATATATATATATATATATATACATAAGACAGGCTTCTTTTAGTTTCCGTCTACCAAGTCCACTCACAAGGATTTGGTCGGCCAGCGACTATAGTAGAAGATACTTGCCCAAGGTGCCCCGCAGTGGGACTCAACCCGAAACCATTTGGTTGAAAACGAACGAACGAACGAACGAATGAAGGTAAGTATGTACGTAGACACGTACAAAAGAACGGATGAACGAACGAACGTACGTACGTACGGACGTACGAACGAACGAACGAACAAACGATCGAACGAAAGAGCGAAACAACGAACAAGCGAACGTAAGTTTTTACGTACGTACATACGTACCAATGAACGAACACACGAACGAACGAAAGTAAGTACATATGATGTAACGAACGAAAGTACGTAGTACGAACGAGCGAGCGAACGAATGAACGAACGTACGAAAGAACGATCGTACGTAAGTACGCATGTACGTACGAACGCAAGAACGTACGTACGTACGAACGAACGAACAAACGACAGAACGATCGAAAGAACGAACGAAAGAACGAACTTACGAACGAATGATAGTACGTAGGTACGTACATACATAAGAACGAACGAACGAACTAACGAACGAATGTACGTACATATGTACGTACGGACGAAAGAACGAACGAACGATCGAACGAACGAACGTACGTACGAACGAACGTACGTACGAACGAATAAATGAATGTCTATACGTACATACGTACGTACTACGAACGAACGAATGAACGAACGAACGAACGAACGAAAGAACGAACGAACAAAAGAACTAACGAAGGAATGAACGAACATACCTACGTACGTACGAACGAACGAACGAATGAACGTACGTACGTACGTACGAACGAACGAACGTACGTACTTACGTACGAATGAACGAACGATCAAACGTAAGAAAGTACGAACGTACGAACGAACGTACGTACGTACGAACGAAAGAACGAACGAAAGAACAAATGTACCTACGTACGAACGAACAAACGTACGTAAGTACGCACGTAAGAACGCACGATCGAACGACCGAACGATGGAAGGAACGAACGAAAGAACGAACGTACGTACGTACGTACATAAAGACGTACCTAAGTACGTACGTACGAACGAACAAACGATCGTACATACGTACGTACTTACGTACGAATGAGCGAATGAACGTACGTACGAATGAACGAAACAACGAACGAACGAAAGAAAGAAAGATCGAACGACCGACCGAACGAACGTACGTACGAACATACGTACGAACAAAAGTACGAATGAACGAATGAACGAACAACGAACGAACTTACGTGCGTAAATACGTATGAACAATCGAAAGAACGAACGAACGAACGAATGTACGAAATAACGAACAAACGTAAGTACGACCGAACGAGCGAACGAACGTACGACCAGATGTGCGTACGTAAGTACGTACGTACGAACGATCGAGCGAACGAACGTACGTAAGAACGAACGAACGAACGAACGACGAACGAACTATCGAACGAACAAAAGAAAGAACGAATGAAGGAACGAACGAAGGTAAGTATGTAAGTAGGTCCGAACGAAGGTAAGTATGTACGTAGGTCCGAACGAAAGAACGAAAGAACGAACGATCGAATGATCGAACCAACGAACGATCGAATGATCGAACCAACGAACGATCGAATGATCGGACCAGCGAACGATAGAATGATCGAATCAACGAACGATCGAATGATCGAAGGAACGAACGAATGTACGAACGAACGAACGTATGTACGTACATAAGTACGAATGAACGACCAACCGAACGAACAAACGTACTTACGTACGAACGTACGAACGAACGAGCGAACGAAAGATCGAACGAACGAACGTACGAACGAACAAACGAATGAAAGTACGTACGTAAGAACGAATGAACGAACGAAAGAACGTACATACGTACATACCAACGAGCGAACGAACGAACGAACGATCGAACGAACGAACGAAGCACGAACGTAGGAACGTAAGTTCATAAGTACAAACGAACGAACGAACATACGTACGTAAGTACGAACGAACTTACGTACGTAAGTACGAACGAACGAACGGACGAACGAACTAACGAACAAATGTACGTACGTACTTATACATTAGCTTCCTGATAAAATTCTTGTAAAAGATTTTTATTCTATTTTGATATTATTAACCATATACCATAGATAGATAGATAGATAGATAGATAGATAGATAGATAGATAGATAGATTGATTGATTGATTGAGTGAGTGAGTGAGTGATTGATAGACATCTTATATAATATATATATGTATATATATGTTGGCACTCCGTCGCTTACAACGTCGAGGGATCCAGTTGATCCGATCAACGGAACAGCCTGCTCGTGAAATTAACGTGCAAGTGGCTGAGCACTCCACAGACACGTGTACCCTTAACGTATTTCTTGAGGATATTGAGCGTGACACAGTGTGACAAGGCCGACCCTTTGAATTACAGGCACAACAGAAACAGGAAGTAAGAGAGAGAGAAAGTTGTGGTGAAAGAGTACAGCAGGGTTCACCACCATCACCTGCCGGAGCCTCGTGGAGCTTTAAGTGTTTCGCTCAATAAACACACACAACGCCCGGTCTGGGAATCGAAACCGCGATTATATGACCGCGAGTCCGCTGCCCTAACCACTGTATGTATACACACACATATACACACACACACACACACACACACACACATATATATATATATATATATATATATATATATATATATGTGTGTGTGTTTATATATATATTTTTTATACCAAAATTTTGGCAAACGACTATAGTATCTGTTAACAAATTTAGCAAAATATTCACAGTTGAGTTTTTGTGTATATATATATATATATATATATATATATATATATATATATATATATATATATATATATATACATCGATTTTAAATAGAGCTCAAAACTGATCCATTGAAAATACTTTATTATAATAATAATAATAATGAAAATGACCTATGAACATTTGGATGCAATATCCAGAATGATTCATACATATTATAAAATATTATAAAATATTATAAAATATGGGATACTACATTATTGTTGTTATTATTATTATTATTAGTAGTAGTAGTAGTAGTAATATGCAGCGAATAAAATTAGAAAACATTCAAATCCAATTTTAATAGTTGACCCATGAAAATATACAAAACAGGATGAAAAGGTATAAGATGATATACAACCATTCATCCTAAAGGTGTAGGGAACAAGGTCAATCAAGGACGCTTTCAAGCGTTTGAGGGAGGGCAGCGTGAAAGCAACCGAGTCTGTGGAGCGCGAAGTATTAGATTCTTCAACGATGACAACGCACTCAGTCACCAAGCTCGTGAGTTTCTCTGCAAAAACAATATGGTATCGCTTCCGCACCACCCTATTCCCCCAGATCTAGCACCTGCGTTCTTCCGCCTCTTCCTCAAGATTAAAATGCAGTTCAAAGGCCGCCGTTTTAACAACGTTGTCGAGATCCAGAACGAATCGTAGAAGGTCTTCGACTCATTTACGGAAAACGACTTCCTGACCGGATTCAAAAAGTGGCAGGAACACTCGGACTAGCGTATCACTGTGCAAGGAGACTATTTCGAAGGAGATGGAGTTAAAACTAAAGTAAATAAGATATATTTTATTAAAGATAACTAGTCCGGAAACTTTTTGATACCACCTCGTATGTTTGTATGTATGTATGTATGTAAGCATGGATCTATCTATCTATCTATCTATCTATCTATCTATCTATCTATCTATCTATCTATCTATTATCATCATGGACGGACGGTAGACACATCGGCTCCCATGTAAGTTGCATTTTTCACCTCTTAAAAGACCTATTTTGTTTTAAAATTTTGTATAAGTTGTGTATAACACAAAATACTTCGTGAACATATATTTTTCAAATCGGAAATAGCTCTATTTAGAGCCTTATTTCCAAAAATTCAAACATATCTTCCTCGTTCCTAGCCATATTCTTTAAAACGAATATGGCTAAGGTTTTCAACGAGGCCGACTTCCCGCTCCTAATGCCAGAGGCGAAAACACTTAATGCCGTTCCGCATGAACGCAGACAAGTGATGAAGAAGAGCAATGATTCTGAGTCAACTGCTGCTGCCTCAACCACCACCACTACCACCATCACGTGTACAAACTCTGCTGCTACAGCAGTCTTGCCTGCCACCGTCACCAGTGACAACAACAACAACAACGACAAAGACAACAACAACAACAGCAACAACAACGACAACGACACAAATGTCCTTGCTAACACGACCACTGTCCTCACCACTGCTACTACCAGTGACAATAACAACAGCAACAACAACAGGACACCGACCTTCAACACCAACACCACCACTACTTCGACAAACTCTGCCGCCACTACCACCACCTTTGAACCTGGCAGTACCAACACCGCTGTCAATACCACCATCAACAACTACAAGACGAACAAGATAAACAACACCACAAACGCCACAAACAACATATCTGCCAGCATCACAAAAACAAATTTTGCCGATGCAACGAAAGAAAAAAGAACAATATTAACATTCACCCAAAAACAAATCAATGACACAAAATCCCTTCTCACGAAAGAAGGTGACACTGTACAAATACACATACCAAAAGCAATTATTGAAAATACAAACAAGAAGCACATATCATACAGACTTATCAACAAGAAAACGAAGCGACCGGAGAATTTCTCCACCCAAAAAATTGAGATTTGTCTCAAACCGATATGGCCCTTTCAAAGTCATGTTACTTGGGGACGAAAATTTGCCACGGTCCTAGTACGCTTTAAGAGCGAACAGTTAGCGAAGGAATTTTCAACACTCTCTCTCCACACAGATGACTTGGTGATGATACCGAGTTATCTTGGACAGAGAGTGACGAAGGTGACAGTAAAGAATGTCCCTTCACAAGTGGAAACACAGTGGATAGTAGGTTCTATATGCCTCGAAATGGAGGAGGCAAATATATTAGAAATTGCTACTGCAGAGGAGAAAAACTGGGAAGGGGGAAAAAAAGTCGAAGTCCTCCTCCACATCACTGAAGAGGAGTGCCAAAAGATCCCCACACACATCCAACTGGCAAAGGACCACAAGTTATATGTAGTGGTGGAAGGAAGGCGGCCACGTTGTTATGTATGCGGCAGCGAGGCACACCTCAAGGACAGTTGCCCAACCGCCGCCAACCAAAAAAAGCAACAAGGGCAACCACCAAAACCCGGAAAAAAAACCCTACTACCAACACCACCATCAACAATCAAAACAAGAGAAACACAAGCAACACTGGCAACTGAGAAGACAACAGCATCTGCAAAAACAACAAGTGAGGAAGCAGGGGAAAAGAAAGAAAATTCCAAGACTGTTTCCCCCTCCCCCACATCACACACACCTCACACAAATAACAAGCCATCAGCACCAACAAAAACAGCAACACAACCACTCACACAAGCACACACAGACGCTCACAATTTGCCCCTACCCCCTTCCGATTCCTCAGAACCTTCGTCGGAAGATGAAAGTAACGAGGAATGGCAAATAGCCCAGAAAGGAAGGAGGAAGAGGAGCAAGAAAAGAAAAGCAAACACAAACAAAGCAGGGAGATACACAACTCCCGAAAACACTCCAGACACCAACACAAGCACACACAACTACAACACAAGCAACAAAACCCCAAAAGCAAGTACACACACAATGCTCACTGCCATCAACACAAAAAACTCAGAGTTGATGGAATACATCAACACAAAAACAAACATAACAAACGAAGACATAAAAACCAGCAACCACCCATACACAACACCGCCAGAACACATCAAAATACTACACATAACACCAACCCTGCATCACACACTAAAATCTATTTTTCCAAAGGCAGTTGGCAAATGCCAAAAATACCTGGCGAAAAAACTATATAGTGATCTCCTCGAAGAAAACCCGAAGGAGGAGACACAAAAACTCTCAAACGGTAAGTGACTCTCTTTATAAAACTTTAACACTCAAATCAAAATGATGCTCAAGATTGGTTGTGTAAATGCGCGTGGCTTGGGGTCTCCTTGGAAACAAGGGTACCTCCTAAATGACATAAAGTCACATAAACTAGAAATCATAGCCATAAGGGAGACCAGACTCCATGATCCGCGGGCCTTATCGTCCATGTTTGGCAGACAGTTTAACATTTATTTTTCTCCCTGTCTGCCGAGAATGGGCGGTAGTGGCACGGCGGTACTCTTTCGCAAGAGTCTGGATCTCGAAGTAAAGACAGTATTCATAGACCCGGAGGGTAGATTGGTTGTTCTGGATGTCGATGGCAGCGATGGGTGTGCTTTTCGACTCATATCAGTATACGCACCACCTTTAACAGGTAGGCCGGATTTCTTTCGACGTCTAGAAGTATTCCTAGGAACGTCTCGTCCTTTACTTTTAGTAGGGGATTGGAATGCTACCTTGGACACGCATCTAGACTATGTGGGCAGAGATAGGAATAGACGGGGATGCAAATGCCTCAAAGACCTGCTCAGACGCTTTCAACTGTCTGACAGGTACCGACTCGATTACCCGAATGCGCCAATGTGGACATGGACAAACCGCATCGGGTCGTCGAGATCGTATCTAGATAGAATACTGTGTAGGAGAGTAGATAGAGATAGCATAGGGTGTCCACAATTTCACATAGTCAGCTACACGGATCACAAACTTGTGACGTGTACGCTAGACTTAGATAAGACACATAGGCAGGGCTCCGGTTACTGGAAACTAAACGCGTCTTTCCCGTCGAGACCAGTTTTCAGAGACCGGATTAGCACGTTAGTAAAGAGGGCTTTGACAGGAGCCATCATCAATAACAAATGGTGGTTTGCCCTCAAGAGAGCAATAAAAGCGGAAGCGGTTAGGTATAGCAAAGCACTAGCCATAGACAGAAACAGAGTAGAGGGTGAACTAGTTAAGAAGCTAGAAGAGGCAATTAGAAGTGGCATCGCATCCGACGTTTTGGCGGCGAGGTTGGCCCTTGACCAACACTTCAACGCCAAACACGAAGGGTGCGTTGTCAGGGCTAGGATGCGTGCTCTAAGAAACGAAGGTGTTGGAGCCGCACGAGAGGCCCGGGTGGCGGAGGCGCAACAGGGCAACAAAGCCACCATTCGGTCTCTGGTGGACGAACAGGGGCGCGAACTGCTCGAGCCAAGCAAAATGTGTGAGGCCTTTCAGCGGCACTTTGCTCGACTGTTTGGGACGAATGGCGAGCGAGAACGCAGGGTGGACTTCAGTGCCTACCTGCACAGCCTGCCACGACTCTCGGCAAGAGAGGCGGAGTGCTGCGAAGGTGCCATCACGGCGGCGGAAGTGAGGGACGCGATGGCGGGATGCTCGAGGGACAAATCTCCGGGTTTGGATGGTCTGCCCTACGAGCTTTACAACTGTAAGCCAGACTTGTTTGGAGACGTCTTGGTGGCGGTGTACTGCAACTGGCAGCAAAACGGGAGCATTCCCGGTTTTGTGAGTCGAGGAGCCGTAACGCTGCTGAAGAAAGATCCAAACAAGGGGGACGTCATAGATAACTTTAGGCCCATCACTCTGCTCAATGCAGACTTGAAAATTTTGGCCAAGGTGTTAGCCAAGCGGTTGGCGCTTGTCATCGAGAAACTGATCGGCAAGGCGCAAACGTGCGCGGTGCCGGGCAGGAGCATTCATGACAACCTCCATCTGATGCGCTACATCATAGAGAGGGTAGTTAAGGAACCTGGCATGGGTGGGGCCCTGATCAATTTAGATCAATCGAAAGCTTTCGATAGGGTAGACCATCAATACTTGGAGGCTGTCCTCATAGCAGCCGGCTTCGGTCCCATTTTCCGCGGCTGGATGGCTGCCTTGTACAGAGGCATCCGTTCGGTAGTTCGCGTCAATGGGCATCTATCAAGACCCTTCGACATTGCACGTTCGGTCCGTCAGGGATGCCCCCTCTCGTCGCTTCTCTACGTGTTGACTCTCGAGCCACTACTGCGGAAGCTGGCGACGCTGAGGGGCATCCCGCGAGAGTTGGGATGCGGGACGAGCGTGTCGGCATACGCGGACGACGTCACCGTCATAGTGTCTAGCCAAAAGCACATCGAGCTTGTCGGCGAGACACTGAGAGACTACGAAGCGGTAACGGGAGCGAAAATCAACCGGGATAAGTCAGTGGGCTTGCGGCTCGGCACCTGGAGAAGCAACCCCATGCCGTCAAGTAGCGCCTCCGTCGTGGGACGTTGGACTGACGGTCCGGTTGAGATGCTCGGGGTCTGGTTTGGTCCAGACCTCCAAACGGAGAAGAACTGGGACGAGATAACGAGAAGGGTGGCCACTCTAGCCCGGCAATGGGCCGAGAGGAAGCTTTCCCTGAAAGGTCGGGCGGAGGTGGCGAACACGTACATCGCGTCCGTCATCTACTACCGCCTGACCGTCGTTCCTTGTCCCGACCCTACCATCACCAAACTGGAGCGCATCCTCTTCCGCTTCTTGTGGAAAGGAAGCGTTCCGATGGTTAGGCGATCCGTTTGCTGCCAACACCCGTTAAAAGGAGGACTGGGCATGCCGTGGTTGATGATGCGCAGACACGCGCTGAGACTGCGACATCTCCGGCTCTACGTAGACAGCGGTGAACAGGTGTGGTCACCGTTTGTGCGGCGCGCTTTCCCGCAGCTCGTCTCCATGACCGAACTGCAGTCATGGATCAAGAAGAGGCCGAGGAAGGGCGAATGGCACCGCGAGTGTCGCGCTGCTCTTCGGCAACTCCAACAACCCGGGTCAACCTTGAGCGACTGCATCACAACTAACGCATTCTATAGTGGATTAGTGGAGGGAAGGTACGACGACGATCTCGGGGCGAACCTGGGCGTCGACGAGGAATACCTGACCCGCCTGTTTAAGACGACCTTCGGGCCGGGACCTATGGACAACTTCCAGAGATCCCTGGCCTGGCAGTGCTATCGAGAAGCACTACCCGTTCGGGATAAGCTCTACAGGCATGGCTCGAGAAACACGGGGCCGACCTGTCCGAGATGCCGGCAGAGCGACGAAACCGTTCTGCACGCACTCGTACAGTGTCCCACCATTTCCGAGCTGTGGGCTTACGTCGAACAACTGCTATCGCGTGTGGGACGAGTCGGTCTATCAGCCGAGTCTATCGTGAATATTGTCGCGCCTCCTTCCTTTAAACGGGAAGGAAGAGCTATTTTCATCGTACTTGTGGCTATGGCGAAAGAATGTGTATGGTGGACGCGTCTGAAAGGTCTAGAGACAAAGACTTTCCTCTCTGGGCAATCTCTCATCAACTTCTTCAAGTATCACCTGAAGAGGAAGTTGAGAGTAGAAAGGGAAGTCTTGTCTAGTGAATGCTTCAAAAAAAGATGGGTGAATGTAGCAAGGATGGCACGTGTGAACGACGGAGCCATCTTGAGCATAACCCTATGAACAAGAAAAAAAAAATAAAACAAAAAGGCAAAAGAGAGTCACTTACTGTTATAGTTTCTTCAATGAGAATATTGACCAAGGTTACCGTGGTCTTTTCCGTGGGCTTTTCCTTCCACGGCTAAACCTAAACTGTCCTCCCCTCTTTTTACACGAGAACATTACTGTGTGATACACGATCCCTATTGATCGGCCTTTCCTTTTCTTTTTTTTCGATCCCTTTTGATCGAACTGCCCCTTTTTCCCTTCCTACGATCCCTTTTGATCGACACCACCATTTTTTTTTTTTTTTTTTTTTTTTTTCCTTCCTCCCCCCTCCCAAAAAGAAAAGCTCTACATTGTATTTGTCCCATCTTCGTTGAGCCCTGTGTGGCTAATAAAAGAAATGTATCTATCTATGTATCTACGTATGTATGCATGTGTGTGTGTGTTTATGTATGAAGATATGTATGTATGCATACATGTATGTTTGTACGGTTCGCTAGTCAGAGCTTATCTGTTACTCAGCGATTCATGCGGCCTAACGACTTTTTATCTCTTTGAATGGTAGAGACTCGATCCTCGGTGAACCTACAAAATCGTAGCTCTGATACCCGAGTACTACAGCCTGTACCATTGACACACATACATATAGACATGTAGGCATCATATATACATACACAAACACACACACATACATACATACGTGTATATATATATATACTCATATATAAACATCTCTATGTATGTATGTATGTATGTATGTATGTATGTATAGATGCATACATCTCATTCATATCTATAATTCTTGCAGTCAGTGAATGACTATATCGATCTATCTATCTATCTAAATTTATCTGTCTACATCTATATTTATATATGTTTGTTTTTGTCTATATATATTTACATGCATGTATATATGTGTGTGTGTATACACACATATATATATATATATATATATATATATATATATATATATATATAGATATATAGATTCATATATATATATATATACATACATATACACATATATATATATATTCATATTTAGATTCATATATATATATATATATATATATATATATATATATATATATATATATATATGCACACACACATATATATATATATATATATATATATATATATATATATATATATGTATATGCATACACATATACGTACATACATACATTATACATACATACACTTTAGGAGCTGGAGGAAAACGAAAACACACGTGATGATAACTTTCTAAAACAACAAGTAACCCTGCATACCCGTGAGTGTGTTCTGAGCATAACTAATGCTCCATGCACACACATGCACACATATACAGACACATAAGCATACACTTCCTCTCCGTCTCTCCTCCCCCCTCTCTCTCTCTCTCTCTCTCTCTCTCTCTCTCTCTCTCTTTCCTTTTTACTCTCACACACTCTTTTTGGTGTCTCATATTTTTTTTCGTTTCTTCTTTTACTCTCTCTCTATCTCATGTTATACGAAGAATTACTTTCCGTACTCCTGCCAACAAGCCGTACGCACAGTCAGTGGCAACAGTATTAGCTATTATACAGCACTGGTACCCTTTAACTTTCATAGCTTTCAATGCAATTCTTCAATCGAACTATCATTTACGTCATGATAGAAGTCTGAGAGAGTTTTTCGAAACTGTCGACAAACGATGCTTCGACTGTGGATCTCCGACCTCTCTTGTACAGCCACACTGCGATTACAAGGTGACAGGTAAACACAAAAACTTATTGTTGAAACAAAACATCATTTATTTGTACAAAACGATTATTTTTTATATTCAATATTTTCTTCTTTTTTTCTTTTGCTCTGTTGTGATATATTGCATAAAGAAAGCAAAATTTTCCAATATATGCTTCTATGAGCATATAGTTCTGTAGTCATTAAATATATTTTACGTTTATATATATATATATAGATAAATATAGATAAATAAATGAATATTGATGAATATTGACAAATAGAAATATAGCTGGTGGATGGAAAATAATGCTAATTTTGATGTATATACTACATTAAAAAAATCGCACCCAACCACCAGCACACGCATACATCATCCATACACACGTGCATATATATATATATATATATATATATATATATATATATATATATATATATATATATTCAATATATATCTTGAGCAAATTTATGCATATATGTGTATATATTACATATATATAATATGATATAAATATATATTTTGTATACAAATATTACATTTATATCTAATATAAGTATATATATATATATACATAAATATACGTGTGCATACGTACAGACAGACAGACAAAGTGACAGGCATACGCGCACATATGAAAGCAATAACATTGTTGATGAGGTATATTGTCATAGAGGTAGTGCTATATACACTAGAAGAATATAAAGGGGAGAAAGACCGGGAGATGTTTGTATATGGTGTTTTATTAAGAAAGAAAGAAAGAAAGAAAGAAAGAAAGAAAGAAAGAAAGAAAGAAAGAAAGACTGGTTAGCCAACTGAGTAGACGGGAGAAAGCAAGACCTGTAACTTATTGATAAAAGGAGAAATTGATAGATCGATTAATTCGCTGACTGATAGCAAAATAGAAAAAATAGAAGTGTGTACCTCTCCAACGGCCAGCTCCGTAACAACTAGTCCTCGCGCCAGAGGGAACATGCAGTTAAGTGAATATAATTTGCACTACAAATATATATATATATATATGAGTGACTATATATGTATATATATATATATATATATATATATATATATATATATATATATATATATATATATATATATATATACACACACACATATATACGACGGGCATCTTTCAGTTTCCGTATATATATATATATATATATATATACATATATATATATATATATATATATATATATATATATATATATATATATATATATATATATATATATATATATATATATATATGTATGTATATGTACATGTATCTATATGTATATGTATATATATACATATATATATATATATATATGTATATATATATATATATTTATATATATACATACACACATATACATATACATCTATATATATGTATATATGTATATATATGTATGTATTTATTTATGTATATATGTGTATATAAATATACAACTAAATATGAATATAAATATATTCGTACAAATATATATGCATCTATATATACTATAACTATATATATATAACTATATATATATATATATATATATATATATATATATATATATATATATATACATACGTAGATAAATGCATACACGCGCAAGCACATACATGCAGGCAGAAAGCCGAAATGCTAAATCAAACCGCTGTTCTTCCTTAGGTCAGGCAGAGAGCAACCGATCTCTGATAAGGTGTTAATAAATATTGAAACTAGTTAAACCCGTCTTATATTTGACTACACACACACAGAAGTACTGTGGTTTAACGAAGACGACAGCTGGTCACAGCTGTGCTATGTGTGTTTACTAAAAATACACGTTCTTAAGCCCACATATCCTATGTGTCTGGATTAGCATAAGCTATCCATTCTCGTATGCTACTATACACTCTGTCATAAGGCAATTTTTGACCGAACGCTGACGAGCGCTAATTGTATGATTACTTTAAACACGCTCGTAAAATTCGTTAGTATTTCTATATAAGATTCTATGTTATTTATCTAATTTTCTAAATGTCCATTTCTCTACTTATCTTGTCTATATGTGTGTTTTTGTATGTCATATAAATGTGTACCTGCATGTGTGTCATTGTCTATGTCTCTGTCTATCTAAGTATAGATTTATACAACCCTCAGAACTTCTCTGTCCATAAATATATATGTACAAGCGCGAACATACATATACACACATCTCTCTTTCTCTATCTCTCTCTCTTTGTCTCTCTTTCTCTCTCTCACACTATATATATATACATATATATGTGTAGGCACACATACACATACACGCACATGCATAAATGTACATTAGAATACAAAAACGTACATATACACATACCCATGTATGTACGTATGTTTGTATATATGTTTGTATGCATGTATGTATGTACGTATGCATGCAGCTATGTATGCATGCATGTATGTATGCATGTATGTATGTATGTACGCATGTATGTATGTATGTATGTATGTATGTATAGGTTTATTGTAACGCCCGTGCAAAAGCTGAAACAAACCCAAATACGACTC
>NC_142934.1:16934082-16939082 GCF_046866305.1 Octopus bimaculoides | reverse complement strand
CTATCTCTCCCTTCTGTTGTTGTAATTTCTGACATAGCAGACGTATAATTAAAGACATTCTAGCCATGATCATCCCTTCTTTTTATTTTCTATTAACAAACCCCCATGTACATTATACATTATACTTCCATTTATTTTTTAAGGACGCTAAGACATGATTTGAGCGAGATTTAGCTGCTCTTGGGAACATTTTGTACGGACAGGTAGAGCCTCCATCACTAGACTTGTTGCAGGTGTTGCCGTTGGTGTTTAACCTCGGTTGTACTTCTGTTCAAACAAACATGTGACCCTTTCTCTCTCATATGCAAAGGGGCCTCAGTATCACGTTGCTTATAAATAGGTTGTGTTTTGAGGAAGATTTGGCTACTATCTCGAGAATGATGAATGACCACCAACAGCTTCCTTTGCTAGCTTTTATTTGTTGTTAATATTGCTATTTAGCCCAAGGTTCATGTAGATACACGTCATCGTCTCTTTTCTCCCTATATATAAAGAACTGAGCCTCACGGTACCTGAAACAGCGCTGTGTGCTTTAAAGGTGACCTGGCTATTATTTCTAGCGTTTCATGCGTCCACGTACAGCCTTGTCTGTTAGCTTTCCGTTGCTGTTACGGATGTAGTTTAGCTCTGGTCTAACTGTCAAAAAGTCCTTTTTATTTTTCCAAACTTCAGAGAACCTAATATCAAATTACCTACATGAGTAGAGTGGGCTTTGAATGGGATTTGGTTACTATTTCAAGCATGTCAGATGACCATTGCTTGCTGTTTCTGTCGGTATCTTGATAGTCCCAGGTAGGCCCTGATCAAAACCTACGTGATTCAATTTCCCCTCTGTCAAGGAATCAAGCATCACACAACCTAAGACAGTAGGGAATTGTTTAGGGCAGTTTAGGCTGCTTTTTCAAGCATGTCAGCCGACCATATCTTGTGATTTTGGTTGGCTGTTTGTTTAGTTCAGATCAAGCAAGCGTGATCCTTCTCCGTACAGGAAATCCAGTATTACATTATCTAGGATGATAGAGGTGTGATTTTTAAAAGAGATTAGGTTGCTATTTCTACCCTGTTTGCTTTTTATATACCTCTGATATCACCACTGGAAGGATGCTAGTGGTGTTAGGGTTAATGGTGTAGACGTTTAAAACCTTCAGACCTATGGGCGAAGGCATTCTAAGCGTGGTCATCGGGCTTGTTTTCATTCATACTTTATCATTTTCCTGTCTTTTTATTTTTATAAATTAAATGGTTCTTGCACACATCTTTATTGCGATGCAGATACATGCCTAAATTTGATTTTTTTTTCTTTTCAGGCTTCTATAATCTGTAGAGTTTTTAAGACTGTTTATATATAGTTTTCATTTCTGTAGTAAGAAAATTTTATCCTTGTGTTTCTCTTGGTTCATTTTCTTTAATATTAAAATGTTGCGCAAAACATAATACAGAGACAATTGAAACAGAATTGTGTTTTATTCGATAAGTGTTATGGGATAGACAACATTTCTTACTGTGCAGTTTGGTACGGTTCAGAAAAGAGGCTCGCAAGCCCGAAAACTTGTGCAAGCGTCATGGAACTCACCATAAGAGAAATAAGAATATGTTGCTACAAATTTAGCAACAATAAAGTTCTGTCCCTGAGACTTGTTGATTTTCATAGAAACGATCAGTGTCACTGGAAACTAGTGGCGCCTAAACTGAAACAATATCTTCTTTGCATGGAGGAAAAGTGTGGAGGAATGAAAACATCGCTCTTTGCACATCCTCTATTAATCGAGGCTTCGATCGCACGAGGCGTGATTTTTAACAGCTAATCGTGTAGCATTACAGAGAGTTGATGCATTTAAATTTCCTGGTGACATAGTGGCTGCTCTTCCACGTTTCTGTAAATCTGTGAGAAACTGCGATAAACTTATAACAGTATTCCCTGAGATGCTCTGATGTCTGCTCCACGCAGTTTTTGGCATTTTGATATCACCAACTTCATGTCGACCGCTAACATACTATTTCTTTCAGCTGAAGTAAAGCATACGCACACTGGACTGATTCGATCTTCACGATAGACTTGCTTGATACTAGGATCGCCGTCACATATGATAATATTCGACGTAAAAACATGAACCTGAAATGTTAACTGATGCTCTCTATTGCTATACCTTTGCTGAAACTTTAAACTCCTAGTGAGACACAACACCGGTTATTAATTATTGCAACGATCATTTCCTGCTTAATTAATTCGGTAATCTGTGTGTGTGTGTGTGTGTGTGTGTGTGTGTGTGTGTGTGTGTGTGTATATATATATATATATATATATATACAGACAGACAGACAGACAGACAGACAGATAGATAGATAGATAGATAGATAGATAGATAGATAGATACATGTATATATACAAAGACGTATGTGTATATGTGTACACGTATGTATGAAAATATAATTTATACATACATACATGCATACATACACACATACATACATGTATAAGCAAACTTTTACTGCATAAGTTGAATCTTCTGGTTCTAGCGGGAAGGACATTGCATAGAATTGGTCTTTCATGCAACTTAAAATGGCTGGCATGGCCATCCTTAGAAAGACGTAGAAAGAGCATGGCCAGACGTTCCACACCTCTAACGCTTTATGCTCTCATCGAAGTTCTGATGACAGCCCTTCGGAAGCCTTCCCTTTAGCCTATCGTCCTCAAGGCGGCCGTCTTTGAAAGTTTCACAACCTCGTCTTATATGTTTCCTCCACTCAACTCTTTCCAAAAATAGCTCTTCCCCGTTCACCACATTGATCTGCAGTTTCTTCAGATATTGCCTTATATTCAAGTTTGTACCTGTCGTCCCTCATGTATGTGTGTGGATGTGGGTGTGGGTGTGGGTATGTGTGTGTGTGTATGTGTGTGTGTGTAAAATATAAATGAAATAGTCAATATAAAACCAAAATAATACACTACATATATTCCATGTACACGGAGTTGCATTCGGTAACTAATGACAGCAGACGATAAATTCATACAAACAGTAAGACCAACGCTAATTAGTCTGTTATTGTAGACAAAGGCTAACACGAAAAGGACTGACAGCTAATTAAATCTTCAGTCCCTACAGACCACAATGCATCACTATAAGAACTAGAGAAATTATACAAATATAAAATAATCTGTAATGAAAATAGATGAATAATAATAATGATTATTATTATTATTATTATTATTATTATTATTATTATTATTATTATTATTATTATTATTATTATTATTATTATTTAAGAAGCTTCATTCTGTTATGAAGGAGAGCAAATAATTTGTAGCTGAGGGAGAAAATGTAACGATTCTTTGGGGACTTTCCAATATGTAGGGACCAGAGTGTCAAGGCAATTAAACAAGATATTATTGTGATAGACCAAAACAATAAAGTTTGTTTATTGATTGACACGAACATACTCTGTGACCATAATATTTCGGCAAAAGAATTGGATAAATCCAGAAAATAATAGAAATCGAAAATATGTGGCACTTCAAGAGGGTTACAATACCTGTGATTCTAGGAGCACTTTGAATGATCAAAGCAGGAACTGAAAATTATTTCTGAATGATCTCTGGCTTACCATACGTGCAGGAAGTGCAACAGATTGTCTAAACTGGTACATCACACATACATTAGAAGAGAATTGTCGTAGTGAATTTTCTTTCCTTTCTATCATTTATTTTCTTTTATTCTTCTTTCTTTTATTTGTTTCAGTCATTCGACCACGGCCATGCTGGAACACCGCTTTTAGTCGAACAAATCGACCCCAGGACCTATTCTTTGTAAGCCTAGTACTTATTCTATCGGTCTCTTTTGCCGAACGACTAAGTTACGGCGACGTAAACACTCCAGCAACGGTTGTCAAGCGATGTTGGGGGACAAACACAGACACACAAACATATACATACATATATATATATATATATATATATATATATATATATATATATATATATATATATATATATATATATATATATATATGACGGGCTTCTTTCAGTTTCTGTCAAGCAAATTCACTCACAAGGCTTTGGTCGGCTTGAGGCTATAGTAGAATACTTGCCCAAGGTACCACGCAGTGGAACTGAACCCAGAAGCATATGGTTGGGAAGCAAGCTTCTTACCACACAACTACACCTGTTTACTTTCTAATTTTTTTAATTTTTTCCTTTTTCTCTCTGTCTTTCTTACTCTCTTTCTCTATCACATGAGTTTATAAATGAACAAACAGATGTGTTTATTTTAATGGCCTACCAATGTATAAAGTGAGTTTCGCTACCCTAGTTGTCAGGAAGACACTCAATAAGTAATGGAAATAGAATTGAAAGAAGATGATGATGATGATAATAATAATAACAATAATAATAATAATAATAATAATAATAATAATAATAATAATAATACCCACGATAGGGTATAACAGTATTTACATTGGAATATATGTAAACACTACAAAATCGGCACTCCTGCTCACTGATATGAACATCATCCTGAGCCTGCCGTTGAAGGTAAAAATGTCACTATCGCCTGGGATTTTCCAGTCAACGCTGACTGAATGATCCAGGCTAATCAACCAGACATAATTATTAAAGACAAAGAAGAAAATACTTGTACACTAATAAATGTAAGTCTTCCCACTGATAAAAATATATCTGTCAAGGAATTTGACAAACAAAGTAAATATAAGGAACTGGAAATTGAAAAATGCAAAATTTGAGGCATCTTAGAACGAGAACTGTTCCTGTTATTGTAGGTGCCCTAGGTATGATAAAAAAGGGATGTCAGAAACATCTAGATAACATACCAGGAGAACCATGTCTTGGAGAAACCCAAAAGATTGTGCTGACAACTATTGCCCACATCTTTAGAAAACCCCCATCCATTTAAATATCTCTGTTGTATTACATGGATATATTTCGCTACTGTCCCTGCCACTTCCTCTCCCCAGGCTTTCAGTTATACTGTAACATCTCTTAT
>NC_142934.1:16924082-16929082 GCF_046866305.1 Octopus bimaculoides | reverse complement strand
ATAGCAGGTATTTCTGAACTTCGGTATATGGTGAAGCAAATATTTGCTGATCCCTTAATTATGTTCATATATATATATATATATATATATATATATATATATATATATATATATATATATATATATATATACGTATGTATGTATGTATATATATATATATATATATATATATATATATATATGTATATATATATATATATATATAAATATTCTTTTACTCTTTTACTTGTTTCAGTCATTTGACTGTGGCCATGCTGGAGCACCGACATTTTGTCGAAGAAATCCCCAACTGGACGTATTCTTCGTAAGCCTGATGCTAATTCTATCGGTCACTTCTGCCGAACCGCTAAGTTACGGGAACGTAAGCAACCCAATATCGGTTGTCAAGGTATAGTGGCGGGGAGAGGGACACAGACACAAACACACACATAAATGTATACATATATGTGGAGGTATAATGGCCCAGTAGTTAGGGAAGCGGACTCGCTTTCGTGGACATGTTTCGAACCGCAGGATGTATTTAGCTTACTTTGATTTTTATATCTTATCTGATGGATAGTATACTAGAAAGTTAATATGAACTCTAATCTTATTACATTTTTTGCAAGAATGGCATAACTTCGTTTGTAATAAGAAAAAAATACGGTCCTTTAAGGAAATGCACGTAACTTTGATTTCACTTCTATTTTCCGAAGTCAATATAATCGTTAATCCCTATACGTCGATTTTTTTTCTCTCTTTTTTTTTGTCTCTCTTTTTTTTTTTTCTCTCTCAGTCCTTTCTGAAAATGAGCGTTGGCTCGAAATTTAAAAATTTTTCCGTTATTCCTGAGCATCAAACTAATACACCTACCTGTTATTCGTTCACCTGTCTGCGCCTTTTGTTTTGTTTAAACTTGAACTACACACACACACACACACACACACACACACACACACACACACACACACACACACACACACACACACACGTATATATATATATATATATATATATATATATATATATATATATATATATATATGTATATATATATATATATATTTATAAACAAGATTAAGGGATCAGCAATAATCCTTTACCCTTTTAATTGTAATAATTAATTATATATATATATATGTGTGTGTGTGTGTGTGTGTGTGTGTGTGTGTGTATTCCTTCCAGACTTCCAGAGTGAGTCATAGTCCTAGACTCCGGTGTCAAAAGGCTTATCCTGCTGGCATGAAACTGTATGTATGTATGTATGTATGTATGTATGTATGTATGTATGTATGTATGTATGTATGTCTAATTCGAACCCACTTAGCAATATTTTTCTGTTGCACAACAGTATATCGCCAATACAAATATAAATTTGAAGAAAGTCAGTAAACAATCTAATTTTTTTTCCCCTCAACCCTCATAAAAACTTCCATAATTTACAATGCTTTATCCGCTCTTCTATTAAACATCAAATTATCTTATACCTGATAAGGGAATAAATCCAAATCTGGCGTAAACACTATTTTCCCCTGATGATGGGGGCATTCTATGGAAATGAATGAATCTTAAGAGTCATATGTAATCTGCACGAATGTACCCCTGAAACGATCGTTGAAACACCTCATTTTCCTCTAAAATGTTACCCAAAACTCTTTTTAATGCCTGTTACTTTCTCTATATTACATTTTGAATTTTTAAAAAAAACGTTCTTTTTCTATATTTCATTATTTTTATGTATATTATTTTATAATTATGTTTACTTATCTATATATGTATATGACCATGTATATCTTTAGTATTCATGCATTTATATATTTTTATATCTCTAATATATCAATATAAATTTCAGATTGGAAAATTCGTGTTTTACCTTAATTAAACCCAGTCTGCTTGATTTGAACTTTTCCTATCATATGTATGTATATATATATATATATATATATATATATATATATATATATATATATATATATATATATATATATATATATATATATATATATATATATCATTTTCCGATAGTAACCATTCCTGAAGAAGTGCCACATGTCAAAATCCAATGGACCAGTCACTGGATAAGTTTGGCACAGAAATGTTGACATAGAGTAGTGAATAAATCGATATATCGAGTTTGAAGTCTCTGTCTCTTTTGAATATGCAAATTTAAAAGTTAAAAACCTTATAATATATATATATATATATATATATATATATATATATATATATATATACCACGGGATTCTTTCAGTTACCAAATCCACTCACAAGGCTTTGATCGGCCCGAGGCTATAGTAGAAAACACTTGCCCACGGTGCCACGCAGTGGGACTAAACATGGAAGCACGTGATTAGTAAGCAAACTACTTCCCACACTGACCACTCCGGCACCTATCTGAATAATTTTATTTATTTATTAATTTAATTTGCTTTGTTTTAACGAACGTATGCTTGTTCAAACAAAGCTAACATAAGATAAATCGGCTTGTTGTTGTCGGTGATGGGTGTATATATATATATATATATATATATATATATATATATATATATATATATATATATATATATATATATATACATATATCAGAACATATCTACATACATACACAGACATATATATTCAGACTCATACATAATATTGTGTATGTATTCTTTGTTTTTATGCCATGTCTAAAAATGTACATTTCTGTAAATGGTGAACAACTTTTCCTTGGGTATGCTTTTATAACAATAAAACACAACTGTCTTATTGTTATTGAACTATGTAACCGACAGCAAATAGAGTTTTTATTAATTACTTTATATATATATATATATATATATATATATATATATATATATATATATATATATATATATATATATATCGTTTCTTATGTCACTATTCAACAGACATTCGTGATTACTCAGTATATATGGTAGTTACAATGGCTAGCACTAATAGTTTGGCTCATTGAAATAGCTAAGGTTCTATGAGATATAGCTGTGTCACGATTATATGTGTAGATATCACTGCTATAAAGCCCAAACATTCATATACAGTATTTTTAGAAGTGTCCCAATCATTTTCTGCTTTGTGCGTTGCGATAGATTTTATGCAGCAATATTCCCCGTTACGGAAGTGATAGCTTTCTGAAATTCTCACTGTAACCCGAAATTCTGTAAAGCGAAATAAAGTTTCCTTTTGGTTTTCATATAAATTGAGCATGATGTTTACCGATGATTTTTTTTTTTTTTGAAAACCAAACCCAACAAAAGCATGCGACAAGTGATACAACCATCTTTACGCATAACGATAACAATTTGTGGCTGTGTGGTAAGTAGCTTGCTTACCAACTACATGGTTCTGGGTTCAGTCCCACTGCGTGACACCTTGAGCAAATTTCTTCTACTATAGCCTCGGGCCGACCAAAGCCTTGTGAGTGGATTTGGCAGACGGAAACTGAAAGAAACCCGTCGTATCTATGTGTATATATATATATGTGTGTGTTTGTGTGTCTGTGTTTGTCCCCCCACCATCGCTTGCCAACCGATGGTGGTGTGTTTACGTCCCCGTAACTTAGAGGTTCGGCAAAAGAGACCGATATAATAAGTACTAGGCTTCCAAAGGATAAGTCCTGGGGTCGATTTTCTCGACTAAAGGCGGTGCTCCAGCATGGCCGCAGTCAAATAATTGAGACAAGTAAAAGAGTAAAAAAGTATACACTGTACAAGATATATACATAAAATATTTCGAAGAGAAAAATATTAGGGAATAAATGAAGATCGTTATACCGTAATAGGGCAAGCTTTTACCACAAAAAATTGTTGACTCTTGTTTGAGGCATGGTGTAAGAATGAGAGTTACAAGGAGGATGAGGCGGCGAGCTGGCAGAAATACTTAGCGGTATTTCGTCTGCCGTCACGTTCTGAGTTCAAATTCCGCCGCGGTCGACTTTGCCTTTTATCCTTTCGGGGTCCATAAATTAAGTACCAGTTATGCACTGCGGTCGATGTAATCGACTTAGTCCCTTTGTCTGTCCTTCTTTGTCCCCTCTATGTTTAGCCCCTTGCGGTCAATAACGAAATAAGAAAGATGAGAATAACTATGTTCTATCTTGTAGTTCATGAGCATTAAAATCTGATGAGCCATGAAAGAGGTGCCCATAGTTGTTTGATGTTTATGGCGCATCATCTCGTTTTACAGCTCAATACAAGAACTGAGCTCATTGCGAACTTATGTAATTTTTATGCTACGTTAACGGACAGCGTATTGCTATCACGCTGATATTATTATTGCTGTTGACAGATTGTTATTCAAAAGCTGGAGGTTTGTTCGTGGTGGTAATCGGGGATGTATTGGTTTTGCAGTTGGTTATACTAGGCGTGTTTGTTAGTGGTGGCGAAAAGTGTTATTGTTGTTGATAATTACATTGTCTTTTCTGCTTAGTCTCAATCGATCCACATTGACCCAACATCAAAGACATTTCATTCAAATTTTAGATTACTCCAGGGTACCACATTTTCTCATGACATTGCTGTTTTTATTTCACATAGATTTGCATATTTTATTCACACTATTGTTGCTTTCCTGGCTGGTTATTAACGAATGTGTGGCATGATAATTGTGTGGTCTCATTGGCCATGGTGGTGTTGATGGTGATTGCGATGAGTAAATTGTCGCCAATTATATTTTTGATTTCGTGCATGCGCATTATTTGTTTTTGATTTTGTCGGCTACACAGTATAGTGG
Organism: Octopus bimaculoides; assembly: GCF_046866305.1. NCBI lineage: Eukaryota > Metazoa > Mollusca > Cephalopoda > Octopoda > Octopodidae > Octopus > Octopus bimaculoides. The sequence goes on along the minus strand of NC_142934.1, from coordinate 16,924,372 downwards.
GGTCATTTGGGCACCGTCTGTGAGAAAAAGAGCACCATGACACAATTCACTCTGCCAAAAATTTGGAAACAACATGCAGTACTGCTTGGCAGTCGCGCCGGAAGCTCCAAAGCGAACATTTCGGAGTGTTTGGGCGTCAATCTGAGGACAATGCGATCTGAGGACATATACCGAGAGTGATAAAGATCAAACATCCAGTCAACATCATAGTGTTTGGAGTGATCACTAGTGATGGCGACGTTATGCCTTCATTCATCTTCCCACACGGACTCAGACTCAACGCAGAGGCC